>NC_043708.1:29806871-29808610 GCF_006229205.1 Suricata suricatta
ATGTGCACTCGAGAATAAAGTGAATTCCCTAGCGTCAGGATGCAGAGTTCTAAATATATCTACCAATTCCATCTGCTCCAGTATGCCATTCAGGTCTATTGTTTCTTTAGTGATTTTTTTGTCTGGCTGACCTATCCATTGTTGTAAGTGGGGTATTAAAGTCCACTGCAATTAGCACATTCTTATCAATAAGATTGCTTTTGTTTGTGATTAATTGTTTTATGTATCTAGGAGCTCCCACATTTGGCGCATAAATGTTTATAATTGTTAGCTCTTCTTCATGTAGAGTCCCTGTAATTATTATATAGTGTCCTTCTTCATCTTTTGTTACTGCCTTTATTTTAAAGTCCAGTTTGTCTGATATAAGTATGGCTACTCCAGCTTTCTTTTGGCTTCCAGTCGCATGGTAGGTATTTCTCCATCCCCTTACTTTCAATCTGAAGGTGTCTTCAGATCTATTTTTTAATTTTTTTAATGTTTTATTTATTTTTGAGACAGAGATTCAGAGCATGAGCGGGGAGGGGCAGAGAGAGAGGGAGGCACAGAATCGGAAGCAGGCTCCAGGCTCTGAGCTAGCTGTCAGCACAGAGCCCGACGCGGGGCTCGAACCCACGAATGTGAGATCATGACCCGAGCTGAAGTCAGAGGCCCAACTGAATAAGCCACCCAGGTGCCCCAGGTGTCTTCAGATCTAAGGTGAGTCTCTTGTAGGCAGCAAATAGATGGGTTTTGGTTTTTGATCCATTCTGCTACCCTGTGTCGTTTGACTGGAGCATTCAGTCCATGGACATTCAGTGTTATTATTGAAAAATATGGGTTTAGATTCATTGTGTTCCCTGTAGAGTGCATGTTTGTAGTGATGTCTATGATACCTTTATTCCTTGCTACATTTCCCTCATAGAGTCCCTCTTAAGATTTCTTGTAGGGCTGGTTTGGTGGTGATGAATTCTCTCAACTTTTGTTTATTAGGGAAAACCTTTATCTCTCCTATTTTGAATGACAGGCTTGCTGGGTAAAGGATTCGGGGCTGCATTTTTTCCTGTTCATCACATTAAAGTTTTCCTGCCATTCCTTCCTGGCCTGCCGAATTTCATTAGATAGGTCTGTAACCACTCTGATAGGTTTCCCTTTATATGTTAGGGCCTTTTTCTCCCTAGCTGCTTTCAGAAGTCTCTCTTTGTCTTTATTATTTTGCCAGTTTCACTATGATATGTCGTGCTGAAGGTCGGTTTACGTTACGTCTTAGAGGAGTTCGGTGTGTCTCCTGAATTTCAATGTCTTTCTCTTTCCCCAGATTGGGGAAATTTTCGTGCATAATTTGGTCTAGCACGCTTTCAAGCACTCTGTCTTTGTCTTCCTCTTCAGGAACTCCTATGATACGGACATTGTTCCGTTTGATTGTATCACTCAGGTCTCTGATTCTCCTTTCGTGCTCCTGAATCATTTTCTCTCTCTTTTTCTCGGCCTCCTCTTTTGCTATAACTGTGTCTTCTAATTCACTTATTCTCCTCTCTGCTTCTTCAATATGTGCATTGGCAGCCTCCAACTTATTATTCATCTCATTTAGAGCCTTTTCTAACTTGTCAGAGCTATTTTGAAGGTTCCTAGTCTTTGTATCAATATCTTCTCTGATAGCTTCCATGTTTTTTTCAAGCCCAGCAATTAATTTTATGACAGTCGTTCTAAATTCTTGTTGAGTTATGTTGCTTATGTCTGTTTTGAGCAGTTTTGTAGCTGTT
>NC_043708.1:29808710-29850703 GCF_006229205.1 Suricata suricatta
AAAGAAGCAAACCTAAGGGGGAAAGAAAAAAAGGAACAGGAAAGAAAAGAGAGGAGAAAAAAGAAGGAAAAAAAAAGGAAGAGGAAAAAACAAAAGGGCAAAGAAAAAAAAAGCAGTCGGGGATTGGGGGGAACAGGGACAGTCAGAGATAAAGGACAGCCTGAGAGCTTAAAACCTGCAGTGGGGGGTGGGGGAGACAAGGATGGATTAAAGGAAAACTGTCTGGATGGCAAAAGTTGATCTAAGCACAGCAGTGCTTAATTGTTGGTCTTTCCCAGATTCCAGGGGGAAAGGGAGAAAGGAAGGAAATAGGAAGATAGTAAAGAGAAGACAGGTGACAATTAAAAGTTAAAAATATTAAGAAAAAAACCACTTAACGGTAGTAAGCACAAGCACAGCAGCTCTCCAGCGCGGATGGGCGTGGCTTGGTGCAGGTGGGTCGGGTCCCAAGGGCTGCTCTCTGAGGCCCCGCCTTGGTGGATGTGCGGAGAAGAATGGCGATGGGCGCCCCAAGTCCCCCCTCAGACCATGCGTTCCAGCCACTCTCTGGAGTCCAACCTTCTTGTGCCTGGGGCGGATCTAATTGTTTGTTTTCTACGTTCTGCCCAGTTTCTAAGTCCTTGCCCGCACACTCAGTATTGCCACCACAGTTAAAATCGTCTGCAGGTGGGCGGCTGTCTGGTCGGGGCGGATGGGGAGTTTGTGAAGTCAGAGTTCTCCCCTGGCTCCGCCTGCAGTCGGTGAGCTGCCTGGTCTGACTGACGCCCCCGCGGAAGGGGCAGATCTCTCTCAGCGCTCAGCGGCCCTCAGTCCCGGGCTGAGTCTGTCCTGTGCAGGGATTGCGCTGAGTGATTCAGCCTCTACTTCTCTTCCCCTGGTCTCTCTCCTGCCGTGCCCGGCGGAACCGCGCGCGCCTGTGAAGGTCCGGGCGCCTCTGGATACCCGACTGTCGGGGGAGCTGTGCGCCTCTGGGCTCCCGGCCGCCCCGCCCGGCTAGGAGCGGCGCGCCCGGGGACCCGCGGGTTTCAGCGGGCCCAGCGCCAAGCCTCTAAAGTCTCGGGTCCCGTTCGCACTCACTCACTCAGGCAACCGCGAGACTGCTGTCGGGAAGGGGTCTGTCCGCACACCTCCGTCCTTGGTGATCAGAGAGCTGTGGCTTTTTAATTCTTCTCAGTTTGATAATTGTGGGTGGACGGAGGTAATGGGGCTCCTTACTGCTCCGCCATCTAGCCGCTTCCCTCAGTAGTCTATTCTCTTAATGGCGTTGTGACCGCCGGTAGCCATTCTCCAGGTAGGACAGATAATATTTTATTTCTCAGCCACATACCACGCTCTTAATCTTGGTTAACCATTTTGTAAGGAACTTCCTTGGATTCTGGAGTATGTGTGAACCTGTGACGAGTAGAGTCACTTGTCTTGGGCCCTCAGTCATAAATTAATTAACATTTGCTGACTATTTTCAATCTGGTCCCATGCAAGTTCCTGATGAGCAAGACATGGCGTCAGTTGTCTGAAAAGTCAAATATAATGGGAACACATTTGCATATCTGGGTTATGAATTTTAATACAAGTGCAGAAATTGCTGTAAGAACATAGAGAAAGAAACCATTATTTTTGTTTTGCAAAGTAGAGAAACGCTTTGCAGAGATACATTTGAAATGAGTTCAACCTAGCATGAGTGTTTAAATTATATAGTAACCTCACACCTTTTTGACAATAAAAGGGGTCTCTGTTTTTTAAAAAGGCGTAAGCTGTGGGGAGGGGAGGTACAAACTAGAACAGTCTTGATTAAGCCAGAAATAAATTTGGTCATTATAATTTTAAAATAAATTCACTGCTGGCACTGCCACAAACATCATGCTAATTAACGTTTATTGGGTTATTACAACGTGCTAAGCATTTTACGTACACAGGGTAGCATATAGATACTACACAGCACCAATCTCCTTGAGCTCCGTGCGGTAAAGTGGTTCAAATGCTACCTGGCACAAAGTCAGTGTTCAGAAGTGCTAAACAGTATTCTTTGCGTTTGTATTGGTCTCATAAGCCAAACTTGCCTGACTTTTCATCTTTGATTCCTTTACAAAATGAGGAAAATATGACATATGACTACTGATCAGGATACATCTTGGTGAAGAAAATTGGAGGGAAAATATACTGAGCAGTCACTTTCTATGCACTTACCTCTAATGTGAGAGTATATAGGTTAGGGTCCATGTCATCCCTATATTCATAGTGCCTCCTGCATTCGATGCATAGTAAATGTTGGATTGTTTTTTTATTCTTTTCTTACCCTTTATCATTTTGTTTCCTGTAGATAATCTGCTGGGAATCTCTTGGGTTGACAGTTCCTGGATCCCCATTTTGAATAGTGGAAGTGTCCTGGATTACTTTTCAGAAAGAAGTAATCCTTTCTACGACAGGACATGTAATAATGAAGTGGTCAAAATGCAGAGGCTAACATTAGAACACTTAAAGTAAGTTACTGTAAGAGGATAGTGTTGTTGCCAGTTAGAGATTTTGAAATGAATGGTTCTTTAAAACTATGGATAGTGAAATACAGAGTAGAAGTTTGGAAAGAACTGGAGTTTTGTTTGGGCTTGTACAAATTTGACATGCAAAGGAATTGTGAATAGTCACTTACAACCTAGGAAGTCTTTTCTGTGTAATTTCATATATTACTGTCTAGTTAAAATACGGCTGTTAGGTTTAGATGCAGATCTAATGAGTGATTTTTGCAATCCAACTGTGTCCTCAACCAGGTGACCATACTTACTGTCTGTTTTACATCAAATTCAATGTTTTAAACTATAGTTTATAGTAGATTTTTCTTTGTATGACAGAATTCTTGCTTGACAATCACAAAGTAAGTTTCTTCAGAGTTTGGATGCTAAATAAGAATTTGTTGCTATTACAGAAGTTTCTGAAAAAGCTGTGCATATAGTTTTTAATCTTTTAGTCACACATCAGAGAGGGCTCATGAAATTAAATTTCTTTGGTATTTTAAATGGCTTTTGTTAAGAGGCAATTATTTACAACTATTAACAGAGCTTATTGTTGCTTTTAAGTAATCTCTTGGGTCAAAAAATGTATTGGAAGGAAGGATAATAAGGTTTTTGATGTTTTCTAGTTGAGTAGAATATAGAGTTGAAATATATGGTCTTGACATGTATGGTCTTTATGTACTATGTATTTTTAGATTTTACAGATTTTTATATAACTCATGAAACATCATGGTATTTTAGTTGCATTTTTTTTTGAAATGTACACTCAGTGTACCTTTATGACTGAGAATACTCAGATTTAAGTTTATTGTGAGTTTTTGTAGGGAAACTTTGTTGTTTAAAAATCGAATCTTACTCTATGTATATTCCACCTACCTGGGAAAATAGCCAGTTTTATTGGACAGCCAGTTTTTGATATCAAACATAGGCAGTTTTAATCCAATTTATAATGTTGCTGTACTTTTATATAATACTCTGAATGTTCTACACAATTGTTGTAGGGCATTCATAGATCTTTGGGTGTCTGTGTTCTGTTCTCAGTCAGATGGTTGGAGTGGAATACATCCTTCTGCATGCTCAAGAGCCCATTCTTTTTATCATTCGGAAGCAACAGCGGCAGTCCCCCACACAAGGTAAAAATGTGTAGACTTCAGGCATAATTTTCTTCTTCCTCTCTTTTTTAAATTTCTTTTTTAATGTTTATTTGTCATTGAGAGACAGAGAGAGACAGAGCATGAACATGGGAGGAGCAGAGAGAGAGAGGGAGGCACAGAATCCGAAGCAGGCTCTAGACTCTGAGCTGTCAGCACAGAGCCTGATGCGGGGCTTGAACTCCCAAACTGTGAGATCATGACCTGAGCCAAAGTTAGATGCTCAATAGACTGAGCCACCCAGGTGCCCCCGTAATTTTCTTCTTAAAATACTGTGGCTTACTTAACTTTCTGAGCTACATGTTCTTACTTTTTGGATTGGATTCTGTTTGGGGGATCCCCAAGATCATACGTGTGTTCATTGCCTTGCTAAGAGGACTCAGCGAGCTCAGCGTAGAGGTATGTTAGTTATACCGAGATCATTATGGCAACACAGTAAGATTCCACAGACAGATGAATAAGGAAAAAAGCCCTATCAAGTGGGGTGTATGGGAATCCACATGTAAGCTTCCGTTGTTTTCTCTCCTGTGAGGGGCCTCACCCAGTGCATCCTCCCTCCAGCAGCCCCCACGCACATTTATGGGTGTAATGTGTCTGCTCAGGAAAAGCCTTTTGATACAGAGTCCAGATTTCTTATGAGGGCTCATCATGTGGACATTCTCCGCCTGCCAGAATTCCAGCCTTGCAGAAGGAGATGAGGTTTCCACTGTA
Organism: Suricata suricatta; assembly: GCF_006229205.1. Lineage (NCBI taxonomy): Eukaryota > Metazoa > Chordata > Mammalia > Carnivora > Herpestidae > Suricata > Suricata suricatta. The sequence continues at coordinate 29,813,077 of NC_043708.1, forward strand.
ATCATGTGTTTGTGCAAATTGTGTAGGCACTGTGGGAAAGCAGGGATAAATTTACCACTTAGGAAGTGCTTCAGAAGCCAGGTCCCACTAGTCATATGCTCGGACATTAGGAGTCTTCTAGCAGCCCAAGGACAACTCTCTAAGCACTAACAAAACTACTTGCTACAGTGCAGCCACCTCTTCTGTGAGTGTAGTTGCTGAGGACCTCCGGAGCCCCCAGTAACTTCTCATCTCAGTCCAGAGAATCTAGTTCTATTACAAAGTACACGGTAGATGCAGTTGCGCCAAATTCATGGAAGATCAACTGAAAATCCTCATTGACCTATTCAACCAAAATTCTTACCTGACTTATATTAACAAACATAAAGTTGCTCTGTCTAGACACTGAAGGGTATAGAATTCAGATTTGACTTTGAATCAAAGAGCTGGTCACCTATTCCAGAGATGACCTGTCGGAGCCGCCACGTTTCCTGGCTGCCTCAGGCAAGGATTATCACTCTCCGGGGAGTGAACCAGTAAACAAGGTTTGCATCTGGAGGCTGGAGATTGCCATTTCCTGGTCAAAATAATTTTGACGTCTGTCATGCTGGGCCAGACGCAGAGTGGTCAAGGTGCACAAAAGATCAAAACCGCATTTTGGATTATTCAGTGCTAGCTCCCCCTCCCCAGTATTGCAAAGGCAAGTCTGGGCGCTTCTTTTGATATGCATTTGACTGTTACCTGGTAACCGACCCGGTCAGTTTCCCCGCCCCAAAATCCTATATAAGAGTGAATTATTTTCGTGATGGAAAGGAAGAAGAATAAAGGAGACAGAGGCTTAATCGGAAATGGTGTGTGCTGTCTTCACTCTCTGCGTCTCTCCCTCCTGCCCTGTCTTGCCCTCCCTCAGGAAAAGAACCCGCGAGAATTTTCCGCCCTGCTGGCCGGGGCAGGACGCGACAATGACCAGTGGTATCTCCTCATTAGATAACTTCTTCAAGACATTTAGGAAAAACCTGCACCCTGGTATTGATGGATTCTTTAGCAAGGAATGACTTGCTAAGGAAGTTGTGGTTCCAGAGTCAGGAATCCAAATTTAATTTCAAAATTAATGATCTAGAGTCCCTTCCCGGAGGAAAAAACAACCTTAGACAAAGGCAAGATCAGGAACCAGATTTCCGTGATGAGTGGGTTCAAGGTGTGGAAGTGACAGAGGTGGCACCAGCTTCACTAGCAGCTGTTTTCTTCTCTAGGACCCAGGGGTGGGGCACAGTGGCAAGTTAAAAAATTTCTTTTAATGTTTAATTATTAAAAAAATTTTTTTGTTTATTTATTTTTGAGAGATAGAGCATGAGTGAGGGAGGGGCAGAGAGGAGGAGGGAGACACAGAATCAGAAGCAGGCTTCAAGGGGCTTCAAGGTTGTCAGCACAGAGCCTGACATGGGGCTCAAACTCATGAACCATGAGATCATGACCTGAGCCAAAGTCAGGCACTTAACTGACTGAGCCACCCAAAGTGCCCCAATGTTTATGTATTTTTGAGAGAGAGAGAGAGAGAGAGAGAGAGAGAGGCAGAGCATGAGCAGGAGAGGGGCAAAGAGAAAGAGAGACACAAAATGCAAGGCGGGCTCCAAGCTTTAGCTGTTGTTCCAGAGTCTGACGTGGGGCTTGAACTCACAAACAATGAGATCATGACCTGAACCAAAGTCAGACACTTAACTGACTAAGCCATCCAGGTGCCGCTGCAGTGGCAAGTTTAGTGCATCTGATATCTTCACCCTAGGCCCTAAATCTCTCACTCTGAGGTCTTATTCCCCATAGTGTAGTTGAGAGATAGCAGCATTGGATCACCGGAACTTAAAAATGCACTATCTCTACTGAATAAGAATCTGACTTTAACAAGTTGTTCAGGTGACTCAGATGCACATTCAAATTTGAGAAGCATTGTTCTGTTTTGCCAGCTTCTCCTGTTACGGCCCAGAGAGTAAATACTTTAGTTTTGGAGGTCTGCACCCGCTACTCAACTAGTGTCAGAGCAGCCTCAGATAATAGTATAAATGAACGAGCATGGCTGTGTTCCAGTATAAATATATTTACAAAAATGGGAATTGCCAAACCATGCCTTAGGCTTTAATATAGGAAAATTGCAAATTTTAGTTCTTTTTATGAAAAATCTATTTAGCAATTTGTGTGCTTAGTTATATTCATGAATGTTTTTGTTTTCACTGTTCAGTTATCCCACTGGCTGATTACTACATCATTGCTGGAGTGATCTATCAGGCACCAGACTTGGGGTCAGTTATAAACTCCAGGGTGGTAAGTGTCTTCACATTCTTGAAATAGTAAAGAGAACTTTTAATTGAGCTACTTTGTTTCCAGGAATCCATCAGAAGCTTCTCTTTATCCTGTAAGTTGGTATGAAGTGTTGACTATCAGAATGTCTTGAAGACTGGTTACTATGGGCCAAGTCCGTGGTAAAAGTATATATCACAGCTCTAGCTCTATATGACTCAGCTTCTGGAAAACCAGAAAATTGCTCTCTTTGCATATAGTTTGTGGGTATTTACTTTGGAGATTTTAGTTGATCTAATGAGAAACTCAGAATTTGTTTTCTTTTTACAAGCTTACTGCCGTGCATGGCATTCAGTCAGCTTTTGATGAAGCCATGTCATACTGTCGGTATCATCCTTCCAAAGGCTATTGGTGGCACTTCAAAGACCATGAAGAGCAAGGTGGGTAGAACACCTGGGCCTCTTCAGAACTCTTTGGTGTTTTAAGAATGAAGCTGTTCTGTTGAGGAAAATGGCTGTTGCTATCTAGGTGTGTTTTACAGAGAAGACCTCATAGGATGACGGCATTGTCCTGGCTATGATTCATGTAACTGGATACGGTAATATCTGTGCCCATAGGAACAGGTATAAATTTTAGTCTGTAGGTAACTGGTAATCTTTCCTTTAAGTGGAATGAACGGTCTTTCAGATACAGTTGTTTTTATTCTTAATAGTAGGTGCAGGCGGTAATATTGGCATAGGAAAGTTTGCATCTGTTGAATACACTTCTCCCCAGAGCTGTTTGCCCCTGTTCTAATGAAGTGTTTGAAATAAAACTTATTTGGAACTCTTCATTGAGAGCTAGTGCCCCAGTATACTTACCTTCTGAGGAAGTTCCACACACGTTTAATTTCAGAATTTCTCTTGCAAGTTCTTTTCTTTCTTTCTTCCTTCATGATCTGCTGTTGTTTGGTTTGTCTTGCCCAACCCCCCTTCCCGGTGAATTATGGTCTTTATAATTGAATATGATAACTTGAGTTTGTGAACATTACATTTCCATTGGTAGCTATTAGGTTTAGTGGGAAGACCATTTAATACACATAAAATATACACCAGATAATTTCATATTAATACTCTGGATTATGATTTAAGTAATTATGGAAAACCTTAGCCTTAAAATCCTTTTTTTGTTTTAACATTTATTTTTGAGAGAGAAAAACAGAGTGTGAATAGGGGAGGGGCAGAGAGATGGAGACACAGAATCTGAAGCAGGCTCCTGGCTCTGAGCTGTCAGCACAGAGCCCGACACGGGGCTCAAACTCATAAACTGGGAGATCATGACCTGAGCCGAAGTAAGATGCTTAACTGACTGAGCCACCCAGGCGTCCCAGCCTTAAAATTCTTCGTATCCATGGGTGCTTACATACTAAAACTGAAGTATCTTTAAAAGACTCCGCTTTTCATTTTTTGATTTCTATTTTTTTAAGATTTTTTAAAGTTTATTTTATTGAGTTATTTTGAGAGAGTAGGAAAGGGGCAGAGAGAGAATCCCAAGCAGGTTCTACACTGTAAGCACAGAGCCCAACGTGGAGCTTGAACTCACAAACTGTGATATCACAATCTGAGCTAAAAATGAGTCAGATGCTTAACTCACTGACCCACCTAGGTGCCTGAGGAATCAGTGTTTCTACTTTTTGGGTTTTTTGGTAATGTTTTATTTATTATTTTTGAGAGAGAGAGAGAGAGAGAGACACAGAATCTGAAGCTCTGAGTTAGCTGTAAGCAAAGAGCCTGCCGCGGGGCTCGAATCCATGAACTGCAAGATCATGACCTGAGCTGAGGCTGGACGCTCAACCGACTCAGCCACCCAGGTGCCCCAGGGAGTCCGTGTTTTAAATGTTAAAGTGTAAACTACATTTAAGAGGGAGAGTTAGAACACTTGTTGTATATGTTGTGTTTAATTTCTTTGGGAGGATGGTCTTTCAAATAGCAGTCATTAAACATAATAACATTTGAGTATATTCGTGGCAAAGACTTGTAAAATGTAAGACACCAAACTAATCAGGCAGTGTTTTGATTTGGACTTCATATCTTAATAGATAAAGTCAAACCTAAAGCCAAAAGGAAAGAAGAACCAAGCTCTATTTTTCAGAGGCAACGTGTGGATGCTTTGCTCCTGGACCTAAGGCAGAAATTTCCACCCAAATTTGTGCAGGTAATGAGAGTGCGTGTGGTTAACTTTGATTTGACACTTTTTCCTGGAGTATTTATTTTTAATTGAGAATTATTTCAGATGTGATCTAAAAAGACTGACTTTCCTCATTAGTTAAAAAATGGTCTCTTGGGGAGAAATGGTCTCTGAATCAAAGGAAAGGTTTTCAAAGACTTGGAGGAAGAAGTAAGTAAAGGGAATGGGATTAACACTATTCTTTGTCCTTAAGTTTATTTCCTCTTTGAATCTTCACAAACTAAGGATTGCGTATGCACAGTATTCTCATTTAGAGGTTGCCGAAAGAGTCATGGGTGGTAGCTAAACTAGAATCTGAACTCATGCTGTTTTCACTCTGTATGCCGCCTTTCAACCTGATGTAGTAGCTCTCTCAGTCCTTAAATGATAGATTAGTTCAGACTTTTGTAATACAAGAACACTTGAGGTAGAGGGTTTGGCATAATAAAGGGAGGAGGCAGGAGTTGTAATAAATAGAGTTACATTATATTGGGGATTAAGTTATCTGAATTCCACTATGTTATTTTGGGTGGTTCTGACAGCAATGGCAAATCCAGCCGCCATTTTACTAAATGAGCTTTTGAGGTGAAGTAGGTATGTGAGCGTGTTATTCTCCCAGTTAGTCTTAGTTCATACAGAAATTACCAATTACCTGGCCCATGTCCACACGAGGCTGGGGGACTAAGATTTTCAACTGAGTTTTAGATTAAATGAAATTTTTCACACTTTGAGATAACTTAAAACAGGCCTCCTGTTCCCCTCTCCCTGACCCTGCTGTGTGAGAGGTGGGAATGTGGTGAAGGGAGCAGAGGACAGAGCTGAACGCAGGGCAAGAAAGTCAATTTAGAGAAATCTCGTGACTTGCATTTGAATGGGAGAAAATATTTGCAAATGACTTGCATTTGAAGATAAATGGTGTCTGTTGAATAAACAAATAAATATAGTGTCTGTAGGAATACAAGGAGCCGTGACAGTGTAGATGAGGTGTGGTTGACCATCTCGACCTGCACATAAAAGCAGCCGTTAGACACGTAACTGTTGAGCAGTTGAAACGTGGCTGGTCTAAAGTGTGCTGTGATGGAAGTGTAAAATACATATTGGGCTCAAAGACCTAGGGAGAAAATTTTCATTTTAAGTTTATTTATTTTTGAGAGAGAGAGGGAATCCAAAGTAAGTTCCTCACTGTCAGCGTGGAACTCAATGTGGGGCTTGAACTCAGGAACCATGAGATCATGATCTGAGCCAAAACCAAGAGTCAGACACTTAACTGAATGAGCCACCCATGTGTCCCTCCACTTAGCTACTTTTTGGAAGGATTATAGCCTAGGTACAGAGGTAGAGGGCATTATAGATGGCTTTTCAAGAGAAAATTGTTTATGTTTGACTCTTTTGTTCTAGTGTTGGGTTTCTGTCTTTTCCAGAACATGAGAATAAGAAGTAGAAAATGATAAATTTACATTTTATGGTACATGAATAGTACTTTCTGTTTATGGAGTCATTTTAAATATAATTTGAATAGAGGTATAATTTTAATAAGAATTATGAAGTCAAGAAGAAGAAAGTTTTGCTAACCTGCCCTGTTTTCTCCCTGCCTCCTTTTTAAAATTATAGCAAAAGTCTGGAGAAAAGCCTGTCCCAGGTATGTTCCTGATGTTCATATTAAACCTGATATAAGACTCAGTTGACAACTACAGCACGTAAGATGAGCTGTGGTTCTTTTGTCCTTCTAGACTCTGACGGTAATTCGTTACTCCTAACTTTTGAGATCTGCTCAATTGCCAAAAGGTGGTGCTTTTGTGGTAGTCATATTAGTGTTTAAAAGATTAATTGGAATGGGAAGAGAAAGTATTGAGGTGGTGTGGAGAGGCTGAGGTGATTTGAAGTTGTTTTTAGTTCATATCTTGGTGTGGGAAAAAGCTGTTTCGCCACTGGAAACAAATATTGGACTATCTGTTCAGCCTGGGATTAACTATGTATCTCTTTACGCATAATGTCTTATCTAAATGCCCTGTGTTTTGGTCTACTGTCCCAGATTTGCTTGGGTTATCAGGTTTTATGTTTGTAAATGGGTTCTTCTACATCTGCCTGACAAAACCGCTCAATTTAGAACTTGAGATAAGCGGTTCTGCATGAACTTGAGCCTGAACCATTCTTGAGTGATGTCTAAATTGATCTCATCCTTCCACCTTCCTCTCCCTCCAAAAAATGTCTGCTTTTGATGTCTAGTGGATCAGACAAAGAAAGAGGCAGAACCTGTACCAGAAACTGTAAAATCTGAGGAGAAGGAGACCACGAAGAACGTCCAACAGTTAGTGAGCACTAAAGGCCCCCCGGAAAAACGGATGAGGCTTCAGTGAGTGCTGGTTAGAGAGCCGCGTGCAAGACTCCTTCTACCCGTTACTGGTAGCTCATTGCTGTGACAGGCTCTTGAACTTTACAATTCTTGGTCATGACCCTTCCATATTTATAGAATGTGCTTGTTCTTTAAGAAAGGATGAAAGGATCCTCATGCTTTTGATATGAATATTTTTTATGTATCTTTTGTAACCTTTCCCCTACTGGACTTGAGCAGCCTCCTTACTCAAATGTATAATGTTATATGTACATCTAAAACCAAAATAAAAGTATTTGTATAAATCACTTTATCTTGACTTTTCCCCCTTATTTCTCTCGCTAAAATGTTTCCACATGCACTTTGTAAACACAAAGGATTAATGTGAAAGGAGTAACTAAGCTTATTTTCTTTTATTATGTATTTCTCAGTATTGAAATAATAAAGTTACTGACAATTTGAAAGATCAAGAAAAGGTAAAAGACCTGTCCCTACAAATACGGTAACAGTGAAGTTTCTTGGTGCAAAGTTATTTTTAATACTGTGCTCTGTAATTATTCTGTTCATGCAGTTTGACTTGATTGGATCACTGTGCCTTTTGTAAGTACTGCTCCATCTTGGCTTAGTTTCTCTAGATAATTTTAGTGACTGGATAATTGCCATGAGTGATTATATCGGTTTTTAAAAATATTTTTCCCTGTGTTCTACTTAAGGTTGTAATGATTACATTTGTGTATGATGACTTCTCATTATTTAGTATCTTTTTCCCCCTTAGGATAAAGTTCCGCCAGTAGAATCATTAGAATCTGTACTTTTTTTTTTTTTAAACTTTAAGTTCATATCGTCAAGTTTTTTTTCTCAAAAAAACTTGTAATGATATGAGTATGAAAATACCACCTTCTCCAGAATCTAGCTACCATGGACTATTGTAATTTTTGTTTTTAGTGCAAATTAAGTAGCAAAAAATGTTTTGAGTGGTTGAATAATTTCTCTTCTTTGATTTTTGTTTTTATGAAATGTCTGATTTTCTGTATGGTAAGATTTTTTTTGTAGCTTTTTTTTTTTAATGCTTATTTATTTTTGAGAAAGAGTGAGGATGCATGTGGGAGTGGGGGAGGGGCAGAGAGATGGAGAGAGAGAATCCCAAGCAGGCTTTGCACCATCAGCGTGGAATCTGATATGGGGCTTGAACCCACAGACCATGAGATCATGACCTAAGCTGAAATCAAGAGTCAGACTCCTTTTTTTCTTTTATAGTTTATTGTCAAGTTGGTTTCCATATAACACCCAGTGCTCATCCCCAGAAGTGCCCTTCTCCATGCCCATCACCACCCTTCCCCTCTGCCCCTCCTCCATCAGCCCTCAGTTTGTTCTCAGTATTTAAGAGTCTCTCGTGGTTTGCCTCCCTCCCTCTCCCTGACCATTTTTCCCTCTTCCTCTCGTCCATGGTCCTCTGTTAAGTTTCTTCCGTTAGACTTATGAGTGAAAACATATGGTACCTGTCCTTCTCTGCCTGACTTATTTCACATAGCATGACACCCTCGAGTTCCATCCACGTTGCTATGAATGGCCAGATTTCATTCTTTCTCATTGCCATGTAGTACGCCATTGTATATATATATGCCACATCTTCTTGATCCGTTCATCAGTTGATGGACATTTGGGCTCTTTCTATGAGCCCCTATGCATCAGCACTTCTGTATCCTTTGGGTAAATTCCTAGCAGTGCTATTGCTGGATCATAGGGAAGTTCTATTGTTAATTTTTTGAGGAACTTCCACACTGTGTTCCAGAGTGGCTGCACCAGTTTACATTCCCACCAACAGTGTAGGAGGGTGCCAGTTTCTCTACATCCTTGCCAGCATCTATAGTCTATTGGTTTGTTCGTTTTAGCCACTCTGACCAGTGTGAGGTGGTATCTCAATGTGGTTTTGATTTGTATTTGCCTGATGATGAGTGACGCTGAGCATCGTTTCATGTGTTTGTTGGCCATCTGGATGTCCTCTTTGGAGAAGTGTCTATTCTTGTCTTCTGCCCATTTCTTCACTGGATTATTTGTTTTTTGGATGTGGAGTTTGGTGAGTTCCTTATAGATTTTGGATACTAGCCCTTTATCTGATATGTCATTTGCAGCTATCTTTTCCCATTTCGGGGTTGCCTGTTAGTTTTCTTGATTGTTTCCTTTGCAGTGCAGAAGTTTTTTATCTTGATGAGGTCCCAATAGTTCATTTTTGCTCTTGATTCCCTTGCCTTTGGGGATGTGTCGAGTAGGAAATTGCTGCATTTGAGGTCAAAGAGGTTGTTTCCTGCTTTCTCCTCTAGGGTTTTGAAGAGTCAGACTCATAACTGACCGAGCCACCCCCTTTTAGCTTTTTATTTTGACATAATTTCAAAATTAAAAGTTGTGGAAATAGTAGAAAAAAATCGTACATATATACTTTTTATCCCAGATCCCCACATATTAACATTATTCCATACTTGTTTTATTCTTTAATCTCTTTCATCTCTTGCTGTCCATTGCTTGCATGTGCACACTCTCTCCATATATATGTGTATATGTGTGTGTATAGATATAAAATACACATATTTACACCTTTTACTTTTGGATTGAGGGTCAGTCGGAGTCATAAGGCCCATATCCTCTCAGTACTTTAGTGCACATATCCTGAAATAAGGGCATTCTCTTACAGAGCCACAGTACAGTTATCAAAATTAAACTGGCATGGTACTACTATCTAATCTGTAGATCTGTAGTTATTCCTGTCTTGCCAGTGGTGCCAAGAATTTACAACAAAATAGTAAATTGGCAGCAAAAGACTGTCTTGGATTTAGTTGTCCTATCTGTTTAGTGTGCTTTATTCCGGAACAGTTCTTTAATCTTCTTTGTTTTTCATGACCTGATATTTAAAGGGTTTAGTCTGATTTTTCTGTTGAATGTCTTTCAGTGTGGGTATGTTTGATCTGTTTTCATCATTGAATTCACTTCACTCACTTTTGTTAGGAATACCATGAAAAGGTGCTTATGAAGGCACATGCTGTCAATTTGCCACATTTCTAGTGATGTTGACCTTGATCACATGGTTAAAGTAGTGTTAGGTTGCTCTATATTTCCTTTCTTATACAAAAAGCAACATAGTTTATAGAATTTTGCACTTTGCTTGTTTTCCATTTATTTAAGCAGGAACTTTTGACATAAAGGTATCAACTCTTTGTCATACTTTCTTCAAGTATTTTTCCAATTCTTTTCAGAAAAAGCTCCTTTTAACTACATTATTATAAAATATCACTTACAGAAAAGTTCATAAAATAATAGGGTACAACTCATTGTAACTCGCCATATGCAGGTAAGGAAATTGAACATGGCCGGTGTCCCAGAATCTGTTCTGTCCTCTCTGAATCACACTTGCCCTTCTGATCAGAGAGCACCCTTATCTTAGTTTCATGGTTTTAATGACACTTGCTGTCATTACATTTACGCCATGTAACCATGCATCCCTAAATAAGTGTGTAGTTTTGATTGCCTGTTTATTTTAAAGTTTATTTATTTTTAGAGAGAGAGAGAGAGAGTGTGAGCAAGGGAGGGGCAGATAGAGGAAGGGAGAGAGAGAATCCCAAGGAGGGATTCTGATAGGGCAGAGCCCGATGTGGGGCTTGAACTCATGAACCATGAGAAATGACCTGAGTTGAAATCAAGAGTTAGACGCTTAACTAACTGAGCCACCCAGGTGCCCTTGCCTCTTTTTTACGTTTGATAAAAATGCATTGTGTTTCATGTATGACTTCTTCTGTTTAATATTATGTTTGTGAGAGTCATCCAAATTGTTTCATGTTATTGTATTTCTTTTATTTTCATTTCTGTGTAGCATTCCCTTACATAAATATATTATAGCTCTTAAAATGTATTTTAATGGTGGTAGACATTTGGATTGTTATGGTCTTTGGCTCTTATGAAAAAATTGCTTTTATGAAATATTCTTGTATTTGTTTTTTGTAATTATAGGCTGGATTGTGTGTCTGGCCCTCAGAGCCTCAGAATGCAATCTTATTCAGAAATAGGGTCATTGCATATGTAATTAGTCAAGATGAGGTCATGCTAATCTTAATTAGGCTGGGTCCCTAATCTGGTGTGATTCATGTCCTTGTGAAAAAGAAGGCCATGTGAAGAGATGACCATGTGAAGATGAAGAACTGGAGTGCCGCATCTACAAGCCTAGGAATGCCAGAGATTGCCAGCAAGTCACCAGAAGCTAGGAAGAAGCCAGGAAAAATTCCCCTCTAAGTTTCAGGAAGAGTGTGGTGGCCCTGCTAACACCTTGATCTTGGACTTCTAGCCTTTAGAACTTTGAGATAATAAATTTCTGTTGCTTAAGCCACCAGTTTGTGGTACTTTGTTTTGGCAACCCTAGGAAACATAACAGTGTGTATGTGCTCGTGTTCTTTTACTCAGATTGCCGGGTCATAAGTATGCGTTTCTACTACTTACTCTTGATTATGCCAAAATATTTTCCAAAGTAGCTGTATGAGTTTCTACTCTCATCAGTTTATGAGAGTTCTGTGGTTCCACACTGTTGTTGGCCTTCGATACTGTCAATTAAAGAAGAATTGAGTCATTCTGATGGGTGGACAGTGATACCATGTTGAGGCTGAAATTTTTATGTCCTGGTGATTGATGATGTTAAGCATCCTTTCATGATTATTTGGCGATTTGAATATCTATTTTTGTGAAGTGTGTCTTCTTCACATTTTTCTGTTTTTGTGTTTGTCTTAAAGAGTTGTAATAGTATGTTTTGGATAGGAGTCTTGTCTCTTACATGAGTTCAAGTGTATCTTCTCCATTCTGGCTTGCCTTTAACTCTATTGATGGTAGTCTAAAAATGAACAGAAGTTATTAATATTAATGTAGCTCAGTTTATCAGTCTTTTCCTTTATTACTAATACTTTTTTGTGCCTTGTTTGAGGTTTCTCTCTTCGTTGAGTTTGCTCCTCTGTCTCTCTAGAAGCGCCATTGTTCTGCATTTCACATTCAGGAATGTGGTCCATTTGGTTGGGATTGACCGATAGGTCAGTTTGGGAAGAACTGACATTTTAGCAATGTTGCATCTTCAGAACCACAACTATGCTATCTTTCTTCATTTAATTTAGGTTTTCTTTCATTTCTTTCAGCAGAGTTTTGAGAGTACAGGTCTTATACATGTTTTATTAAATTTATTCCTCGACATAACATGGTTGTTTTATTCTGTTGTAAAAAATGTTTTAAAATTTTAATTTACATGTGTTTTAGTATATAGACAGTTGTTTTTTGTGTATTTGACCTTGTATCCTGTTACTTAAAACAAATTTTTTTTAATGTCTATTTACTTTTGAAACAGAGAGAGACAGAGCACGAGCAGGGGAGGGGTGGAGAGAGAGGGAGACACAGAATCTGAAGCAGGCTCCAGGTTCTCAGCTGTCAGCACAGAACTTGATGTGGGGCTCGAACCCACAAACCGTGAGATCATGACCTGAGCCAAAGTTGGACACTTAACCAACTGAGCCACCCAGGCGTCCCTCCTGTTACTTTACTAAATTTAGTTACTAGTTTTGGTGCTTTTTTGGCACATTGCGTAGGATTTTCTATATCCATGATCATGATTTCTTTTCAATTTAAACCTTAAAAAATATGCTAAAATATAAATAACATAAAATTTGCCACTTTAGCCATTTTTAAGTATAGACTTGAGTGCCATTAAGTATATTCACATCATTGTGCATCCATCACCACCCATCTCCAGAACATTTTCGTCATCCCAAACTGAAACTCCCAATATCTCCTTCCCCCAGACCCTGGCAACCACCCTCCTACTTGATGTCACTATGAATTTCACTACTCTGCGTGTCTCGTAGAAATGGAATTCTACAATATTTGTCTAATTTGTGTCTGGTTTATTTTACTCAGCATAAGGTCTTCAAGGTTCATTTATTTTTGAGAAAGTGTCAATTTTTTATAATGTTTTGAGAAAGAGCATGCACACAAGTGGTGGAGGGACAGAGGGTGGAGGCGGGGAGGGAGAATCCCAGGCAGGCTCCACACTGTCAGCACGGAGCCCCAAGTGGGGTTTGAACTTGAAATTGAGATCACGACCTGAGCCATAATCAAGACTCAGACGCTTAACTGACTGAGCCACGAGGCACCCAGGCTCTCAATTCTTTTGTGTATGTACCCAGAAGTGGTAATTGTGGGGGCGGGGGGGCTAGGTGGTTCAGTTGGCTAAGCGTCTGTCTCTTGATTTCAGTCCAAGTCATGATCTCACAGCCCATGAATTCTAGCCCCATATCGAGCTCTGTGCTGACAGTGCCAAGCCTGCTTGCTCTCTCTCCTCTCTCTGCTCCTCTCCTGCTCATGGTCTCTCTCAAAAGTAAACAAACAAAAAAAGCTGACACTTAAAAAAAGTGGTCATTGTGTTATTTTGAGGAGCTGCTATACTGTTTTCCATGAGAGTTGCATCAATTTATATTCCAGCCAATCATGTACAGGGGTTCCAATCCACATCCTCATCAACTCCTGTTGGTTATTGTTTTGTTTTAATTAGCCATCCTAATGGATGTGAAGTGGTATCTCATTGTGGGTTTGGTTTGCATTTACCTCATACAAATCTGACCTCAGTTCCATTGTGTGTATTTTTTCCATACCACCAAGCAGTTCTCTGACACACCAACTGGGTGTCCTTCAATTCAACTCGATTCTGACACCATCTACCTGGAGATCGCATCAGATCCCACAGGTTATGGGTTTAGTCTACAGGACTGTACTCCACTTCAGATGCCAATTACAAGTCTGGGTCCTTGCCTGGGCTTCTGACTGGCCCCAAGAGATGCCCATGACCTCCTCTTCCAGTTCAATTAATTTGCTAGAGTGGCTCACAGAACTCAGAGAAACAATTTACTTACTAGATTGCCAATTTATTTATGAAAGGTTATATATAATTCAAGGAACAGCCAGTTGGAGGAGTGTGTAGGGGAAGGTATATGGAAAGGGGGACAGAGGTTCCATGACCTCCCTGGCTATCCGACTCGTTCCAAATCTCCACATGTTCACCAACCTGGAAACTCCCTGAACCTTGTCCTTTTGGGTTTTTATAGAGGTCTCATTACATAGACGTGATTGGTTAAATCATTGGCCTTTAGTGATTGAACTTAATCTTCATCCCTTTCCACTAAGGGTAGTGTGGGGTGGGCAGGGACTGAAAGTTCCAACCCTCTAGGCACTGGTTGGTTCTGGTGACTGGCCCCCATCCTCAGGTGACCTCAGGTATACCTAAGTCACCTCATTAACATCACAAAAGACACCTTTTTGGCTCTCCTAACTTAGGAAATCCCAAGATTTTTAGGAGCTCTGTGCCAGGAAAGGAATGAAATCCAAATATATGTTATTAACAATTACAGTATGACATTTAAGTTACCGATGTTAAGCACATTTCCATGTACCATTTGTGTATCTTCTTTTTCATTGAAATATTTTGTTAAAAATCTCATAAAATGATAGGGAAAATTTGTATCTTTCCCAGGAAATGTCTCCAAGTTATTTTCACATTTTTAAATTGGGTTCTTTTTGTTGTTGAGTTGTAGGAGTTCTTTATATATTCTGGATATTAATCCTTTGTCAGATACATGGTCTCTAAATATTCTCTTCTGTGGGTTGCTTTTCCTTCTGCTGACAGTGTATGTTAATGTGCAAAAGTTTTTAATTTTGATGAGATCTGGTTTATCTGTTGTTTTATTGCCTGTGATTTTGGGACCATACTAACATGAATTTGCTGCTTGGTGAGTTACAGATAAAGATTACACCAGGTGGAGTTGTCATACAAAGGAATTTTTATTTGCAACAAATAAGGAGATCACAGGAATTAACTTCCCATGTGGGTGAGTGGGCTTCTTATTTTTAGGATTAGGATGAATAGAAAGGGAAGCTTTGTTATTGCATGTAAAGGTCTACAGGCTACTTTTAGGTCATGCCTATGCTTGTATTCTGAGTTATGTTAATGAAGCTTGTGCTCCTCCTTGGGGGGAGGTGTTAACAGTATGATGAAGTAGAGGTAACTGTCAGACAGTCCATGGTCTATCTACTGTGGTGTGAATCAGTGGTCAGTCTCAAACTGGTCTAGGCCTGTGGAGCTCTTTGTGTTGTTTGCCTCTGAAAGATAAGGTTAACATTCCTGTGAAGAAGAAAGGCAGTCAGTGGGAGTTTGCTGGTGACAGTTTTAACCTCATTGACCTATAGAAAACAGTTTTAATTTTGGTGTCCTATTGAAGAAATTGTTGCCAAATCCAATTGCATTGTTTTCCCCTGCATTTTCTTGTATTTTATAGTTTAAATGCTTACATTTAGGTCTTGTGATCCATTTTGAATTAATTTTTATATTTGATGTTAGGTAAAGGTCTACAACCTCATTCATTTGCATGTGGATACACAGTTTTCCCAGCACCATTTGTTGAGAAGACTGTCATTTCCCCATTGAGTAGTCATGGCACTCTTGTCGAAGATCATTTAACCATATGTGTGAAAGCTTATGTGAAGATCTGGGCTCTGTTCCGTTGATCACTATGTTTCTATTTACGCCAGTACCACATACTTGACTACTGTAGCTTTGTAGTAAGTTGTTTGCTCATAAGCTGGAATCATGTCAGTTGACCTTGAGTCCAGGCTACTGCAAAGAAACTAGTGTATTTGCTAGTGGGGTCTGAAAGGAATCAGTGGTTGATTAGGGAGAAATATTTCTCTGAAAAACCAAGCTTTAATTTTCACTAATTTTTACCGTATTAACCCCATGGGGCAGGATTTCAAAGTCAGGAAATGTGAGACCTCAAAACTATTCTTCCCTTTCAAGATTGTTTTGGCTCTTTGGGATCCCTTGAGATTTCACGTGAATTATAGGGTTTATAGTTTTTTATTGCCCATATGGCAATGTTTAAAGGTAGTTTTACATATGTGTTCTAGCGCTCTAATTCTTATGGTGCAAGGGCACATTTGGTGCCAGTTACTGCACCACGGACAGTGGAAGTCTAGTAGTTTTAAATTTTATCAAATATTTTATGCTTTTTTTTTTTAGTCTGTTGAAATAATCATATGGTTTTTTTTTTTTTTCCCTTCTGATAATGTGATCGGTTACACAGAGTTTTCACCCAAATGTTAGCTAGTCTTGTATTTCAGAAATAAACTCCACGTTCTCATGATGTTACCTGAAATTGGGTTCCCCTATCCATGGGCATTGAGCCAAAAGACACAATCAAGCCAAAGAATGGGAAAAGGAAGAGTTTTACTTGCAACAAGTAATGGAGAACACAGGATATTTCCCAAAGCAGTGTCTCCTCAGGCAACAAAACAGGACGGTTTAAGCTAAGGACTCATACATATTCATGAAAGAGTAATTCATTGCACAGTGGGGATTTATTTAGTAAAGAATTGGGGCAAAAATCATCTGAAGGTGACGGAAGAGTCCTGGTCAAAGTCATGAGGGCCAGTAGGGTCAGCATCATCAGTTTTCTGGCTTTCGTTGGTTCAGTATCTGAATGCTCAAAGGGGTTCAGATCCTATAAAGATAATTCAAGCATGTGCATCAGGTCAATTTTTGCTTTGGAGCCAGCACTGGGAGTTTGACCATTGATTTATTGTCCTTTGTGTGATTAGGCTGTCCCCTGGCCTTATAGTGGCTTTTTGCTCCTCTAATACTCACAAGGTAGCTGGGACCTAACATGGCTTTTCTTCTGTCAAGAAGGCTCTGTCTCATCTTTGTTTCCCAGGGACCCCTGACTTTTTCTGCTCACACTGATGTTATCTTTTTTTATATATATACCTTTTTAAAATATGTGTTATTGGAGTCAATATGCTAAGATTTGGTTTAGGATTTTTATATTCAATTTTATGTGTAAGATTTGCTTGTAACATCTCTTTCCTGTAAGTTCTTTTTCGTTTTGGCAACTTGGTTAAATGAGCATCATGTAATGCTTTGGGAAATATTCTCTCCTGTTTTGTGGAGTAGTTTGTGAAAAACTTCCTGTTATTTCTTCTTGAAACATTTGGTAGAAGTTACCCATGAAACTTGTATTTTATTGAGACTTTCAGTTACAGATTCATTTTCTTACATATGCAGGTTAAACACATTTTTTATCAGCTTTTATAAATTATATCTTTCTAAGTAATTTATCTATTTTAAGCTGAAAGTTATTTGTAATATTTTGTGATCTTTTAGTGTCTGCAGGATCTGTAGTTATGTCCCCATTTTTCCATTCTTGATAGTTACCATTTATCTTTCCTGTCTCTTTTAATCAGTGTTGCTAATATTCCAGTCATTTTACTAATCTTTTCAAAGAACCATTGTTACCAAAACAAATTTGGCTGCCTGCAGCTGAGTTTTGATTGACAAGGAATTACAACTTTGTTCAGGAGGCCAGCCACCAGGGGAGAAGGTGGACTCATCCAAAGGCCAACTCCATGGTTTCTACCTGGCCCAGAGATTATTAAAGGGGGTTAGGGCAACTAATCAGTACAGGAGTGCAGGGGTCCCTAACATTTCTTGATTACATGCAGATTCCGTGGTGCCAGATACAGGCATTATCTTGGTGTGTGGAGGTTGTGCAAGGGGGTCTGGGTCCTTAGGGCCTGGGTTTCTGCAGTGGGGTCTGGTTTCTGTTTTCGTGAGGGCAGAGGTGCTCTGTTCTTTTCTGGGAAAGAATGCATGATCCACAGATACACCAAGAAAGTTTAATCAATCACATGGGCTCAGGGTGTTTGCTAAACTTTAAAGACTGCTACATTGGCTGGAGAGGCCAAAGTGACTTTACCATGGTTTTGTTGATCTCTCTGTTGTGTTTTTTTCTTACTCAGTGAATCTTGGCTGTTCATACTTGTAATTGTAGATCTGTATCAAATAATGTAGTTACTCAAATTAAACTTGTTTAATATGTGCTTGCCAGTGAACGGAGGTTTTCTTCTGGTGAGCTGGGGGTAGGACAGGATGGGTAGGTATTAAGTCTTCTGGGGGTGATAGTTTCCCCCATCTCTCCTGGTAGTCCTGAGTTACCCCAGGGACTGATTGCCTTGCCTTCTAGTCACTCCCTAGAAACATTTTCTGTCCTTGCTTCCTGCAGCATCATGATTTTTTTAATCTATTTACCTATCTGTCTACCTACCTATGTCTGTATTTATTTATTCATCTGTGTATCTATGCATCTATCCATACCTTACTGGCTCTGTGCTTGCTTCATTTCATTTGCCTTTGTGAGCTATTCCTTTCTTTTCTTTTCTTTTCTTTAATTAATTAATTTATTGTTTAGTTTGCATACAAGTTACTTAGCATATAGTGCAACAGTGATTTCAGGAGTAGATTCCTTAATGCCCCTTACCCACTTAGCCTATCTCCCCTCCCACAACCCCTTCAGCAACCCTCTATTTGTTCTCTACATTTAAGTCTCTTATGTTTTGTCCCCCTTTCTCTTTTTATAATATTTTTGCTGCCCTTTTCTTATGTTCACCTGTTTTGTATCTTAAATTCCTCATACGAGTGAAGTAATATGAAACTTGTCTTTTTCTAACTAATTTCACTTAGCATCATACCCTCCAGTTCCATCCATGTATGTGAGTTATTCTTTGTCAGTGTCCCCCACTCTTGTCCCTTTCCCCTGGCCCCTCTATGCTCTACAGGAAATCTTAACCCTGGTATGACTTCAATTGCCTTCCATGCACTGGAGACTCACAAATGTATATATCTAGGTCAGATTTCTCTGATCAATCTGAGACCAATTATTTACACCCGCACCCCTCATCGGTGCTGATCAAGGGAGAAATAAATAACAAGGCTAAAGGTCCTGAGGAGGGGAGTGCTCTGGTGTGTTAGTGGATCATCAGGGGAACAGCTATAAGGGAATGGACAAAGAGCAGAATACCGTAGGAGATGAATCAGAGAGGTAAGGAGAGAGGGACAGGTAGCAGTAGTAGGGAGGTATATTGGGTAGGACCTTGTAGAACATTCTGTAGACTTTTATTGTGAATGAGATGGGAAACCATTGGAGGATTCTGAGCAAAGTAATGGTAGGATATATGATATAATCTGATACGACTTACAATTTAACAGTTCACTCTGTCCCTGTGTGCAGTTGAGTGATGGGGAAGAGGATGGAAACAGAAGACAAGGTCGGAGTCTATGGCATTAATCAAGGTGGGAGATGATGGTAGCTTTGACTAGGATGACGATGGTGGGGAGAAGTGATCAGATTCTGTGTATATTCTGAAGGTTGAAACAACAGGATTTGCTGACAGATTATATGTGTGAAGTATGACAAAAAGAAGAATCCAAGATGATGGTAAGATTTTTGTTCTGAGCATCTCAAAGGATAGAACTGTCGTTAACTGAGATGAGGAAGACTGGCATGAGCGGCTTTGAGGGTGAGGTTGGGAGGGATAAAGAACTTAATTTGAGATGCCAATTAAATATTCAAGAGGTGATGCCAAGTAGTCAGCTGGAAGCATTAATCTGGACTTTAAAGGAGTGTCAGGCTGGAGATGCATACATGTACATACATATACATACATATACACACACACGCATATATTTTGACTTAGCATATCTATGGTCTTTAATAACATGAAATGTGATGAGATCACCAGCAGGAAAAGCATAGAAAAGTGGGAAAATGTCCACTAAAACACATTTAGAGTTGGGGGAGATCAGAATAGCAATGAAGATGAGAAGTAGCAGCCGGGGAAGTAAACCCTGAAAGCCAAATGGAGACAGCAGTTTACTGAGGAGGGAGTGTTTCAGTCTGTCAAGTGCTGATGATCATTTCCTGCAGCTGTTGTTCCCTCTGCATGGAATTTGTACATTCTGCCTCCCAGCCTGCTTATTTTTACTTCATTTTCATGTCTCAAATCAAGTGCCTTTTTTCCAGGGAAGCCTTTTCTGATTCCTAGACTAGTTTATACATTTTCATAGGCCCTAATTCTCTTGTGGGGGTTCTTAACACAGTTAATTATTTGTTTAATGTTTGACTCCTATATTGGACTTTAACTTCCACGAGCAATGTCAGTCTTGTTCACTGGTGTATCCCCAGAATTTCTCACAGTGCCCAACATCAGGAAATATTTGTTGAATGAGGGGCACCTGGCTGGCTCAGTTGGTAGAGCATTAACTCTTGCCGTTGGGCATGGAGCCTACTTAAAAATTTTTTTTTGTTGAATGAAGGGCTGAAAGAATAAATAAATATGTCCATGTGTGCTATGACTGGCATATTTCAGAATATCTCAGAAAATCCCACCCTAAACATCTTGGCCCGATCCATACTTTGGAATTTGAGCAACACCATTTCTCACCAAGAGGCTGAGACCTTGCCCTTGACGAACAACAGGGTGTACAGAAGGCAACACCATTGTCCTTACCACCCTCACCGTATGACAAGTACTTTACATGCTTTTATAAGCATTTCACATTTACAGCATGCTGTCTCCAGTGTCAGCTACAGCCTTGTAAGCTGTTACTATCAGTGTTGCAATCAAGGAGGTAAAATTTTGTGGAGATTAAGGTAGGTTCTGGCTGTCACTGCTACTACATGGCAGAACTTTAAAGTCTGTGCGTTGCCTTCTGGGCCATGCAGATTTTAAACTCTTACTCTTCGCTTAATGACTACCAGCAAGCTTAGGTTCACGCACTCTTCACTTTGTGCCAGCTGTGTCCTTGACTAAGTTATCCAATCCTTCTGTGCCCAGTTTTTCCAGCTGTAAAGTGGGGATAATAGGAGTACCCACCGTCAGGATTGTTTTGAAAGTCAAATAAGTTAATATTATTTTTGGATTAGAACCCGATGCTTGGGTAAGCACTCCCACAAGTGCTGGCTATTTTATGATCACTTCTCCTCTGAGGTAAATCCGCTGTCCTCTGAGCGCCTCCCCTCTGCTCCAGTCACTGTGCTTCCCAAGAATCCTGTGCATACCGTCTTTATAGGACTTACCCTACCACTGTAATTTAGTATTCTCATGTCTGTTTACTAAGGGCAGGAGAGCCTCCACAATGCTGTACAGGGTACTTGGTACTACACACGTGTGTGCGCGCGCGTACACACACACACACACACACACACACACACACACACAGTATGTTTGAGAGGTAATTCATCAGCACCACTACCCAGAGACATCTAACTGGGTGCTAAAGGCAGCTAGGGTCTCCAGGCTTCCTTTACAGCAGCCGGAATAGTAACCATAAGGTTTGGCCTATGTATTATTTTTATTTTAGACTACATTTTTCCTTATCAGGTTCCTTTGTGAAACTAATTCACTGGAGGGTTTTTTCAGACCATTACCTGCTTTTACAAAAACCATAACAACAGAAAGCAGATTTTCCTGTGCTTTCCTTTGACTCCCTGACTTCTGCCTTTTTATAGCTCTTTATAGTATTTGGGGCCCTTTTCTGGCTATTTTGTGTATTAGCTCCATTCTTTCTTCTGATTGCCCATATATTTCACCTTCCAATGTTACAAAGGGAGCCTTAACTTTGAGTGTTTGTTTTGGTGATCATGCCACACACTTGTTCCCTTACATCTGGGTAACAGGTAGCCCCGGAGCTAATACAGTGAAAGCATTTGGACACTTTTCCAGGGTTTCGTACTGAGTGTCCCCCTATCTTAAATGGAAAAATAACTGAGTCGTAACTAAGGAAAGGCAAAAGACATTTAATATAAGAAGTTAATGCCTGTTAATCTTTCAATTAAACATAGAGAACCAAGAAAATTTGCCTTTGATCAGACTTTCTAAATTACTGAGCTGTGGGTCATTGGACAATGATTGGGCAGTAATCCTACAGTGGCTTCCCTTTCCAAAGACATTTTTTCTTGGAGCCAGTGAATATTTTATAATCCTTCTATGTCCTCTTTTAAGTTGTAAGGATATTTTCTTGAGTACAGACTCCATTAAAAACAGAGTATTCTGATAAAACATAAGCTATAGAAGCAAGGAAAAAGAGGATGACTAGAATTACTGTGTCAAGAATTGTTAATAGTAGGGAAAAGGGTATGCCTCTTGGAGCTGGGCCACTGTCTGAACTTCCTCCATAGGCTTGTAAACTCACAGTAGGGAGGTGCCGTGGCAGGGTTTTTCACTGTTGCATACTCCTCTCTTGTGACATTTTTCTAATCTGCAGTTACAGTTTAGGATCAAATAATTGACACAGCTCCTTCTTACACATGCCTTGCCTAGACCACACAAGATGCTATCTTTTATTTGTTCAATATCAACTACATCCCTCTCAAAGTGGTAGTTGGTTCCCCAACACTTGGTACCATTAACTGATACCTGAATTATGGCATTGTGTGGTTTGAGGTTGGGGATTGTTTCTGTATTCTCACATTGTACTCTTTTCCACATAAAGTATTTGGAGGAGGGCATATTTTGTATGCTAAACCCTCCATACCACAGTGGCCATAATAATGATCTCCTTGCATATTAATTGTTTTATAGCAGCTCAGGGAGACATTCCTTGCTATTTGGCCAAAATAGATTGACATCATTTATTGTGACTGTTGCACATTTAGTGTTAATAGTAGGCACTGTCACCACAAGGCATCTTCAAGGCATCCACTTGAACTTCCACTGCACTGCTTGGGAGGGTCACACTCACTGATATGTGCTCTACAGAGCTTTCTGGGAGAAGCAGACTTACATTTTATACAACAAGGTCCAAAAACACAGACTGCAGGGGCTCCTGGGTGACTCAGTCAGTTGAGTGTCTGACTTTGGTTCATGTCATGATCTCACCACTTATGGGTTCAAACTCCGCATCGGACTCTGTGCTGACAGCTCAGAGCCTGGAGCCTGCTTCGGATTCTGTGTCTCCCCCTCTCTTTGCCCCTCTCATGCTCATGCTCTCTTTCTGTTTCTCAAAAGCACAGACTGCCCAAGGTTTCAGTTTATGAGTAGAGTCCCAGCAAGGATCCTTTCTGCAGGACCCACAGTTACACTCTTCATCACCTTCCATTTCTTTGTTACCACATTGTTCCTGTGGGATAACATTTCAAAAAGCAGGTGTGTTTGTCAGACAGACCCTGCCTCCCCCCTTACCCCTCTCCTCAACTGTGGTTAATGAGGTTAAAGTAACTTCTATAACTGCAGTTGCTAAAAGTCCTGGTATTCGTGGTATGGGCACTCGTAATGCAGTGTTTTTGCCCTGCACAAACAGAATTCCTCTACATGAGACATACCCGGATTAGGGCCCAGCTGGTGAACCATGACAACTGCAGAATGGAAGATTCACAAACTGCTGGCCCCAGATGGGCGTATAATATTCCCGAGATGCAAGCCAATCCAAGTACATTAGAAAAATCCTAGCCAACAGACAGATACCCAGAATCACGTGGCAAATGGGGACAAAGATGAATGCTTTTCCAGTCACTAAAAGCTGGCAAGAAGTTGACTTGTTCAACATTGATAAAATTCGCCTGGTTCCAAATCTCAACCTCAATTTTAAAAATGTGAAGGCGTACACGTAGACAGATGGGATCTACTAAATTAATCAGATTTAATATATCTTCTATTGCCTTTGAGACCCTCCTGTTTGAGTAATTGAAACTACAGTTGTCCACCACTATAACCAACTCCACAAAAGGCCAGTGGGTCCACCAGCTGTGGGAATTTGGGGGCAGTTTTGAATTCTCTGCTTTGAACCCCAGCTTCTGATGTGACATCATCTTTCATTAAGCCACATTTCATGGGTGAGAATTGAGTCTCATAGCAATTACTGTTCCAATGTGGTAGAGTGCCTTGAGGTCATTTATCTATAGCATGCAGTTCTGTGGGTGAACACTGGCAGGTTCTGGAAACAAAGCGCTTCCTAGGCTGTTGACAAAGGAGAAGGGTGTGCCCCCACCAAGTGCCCGCTGTAGGCAATCCTGAGAGACAGGTGGAAGACTCTGCCAGCGCTCCAGGCTCTGAGGCCCTTCCTGGGAATCACCACTTGGGCAGGGCCCACGTGTCGGTTGTGTTTCCTCTAGAAAGACTAAGAGGATGTTGTTGCCTTTTCCCTAAACTCCTGGGGTAAATATTAAATGTGTGTGTGTGTGTGTGTGTGTGTGTGTGTGTGTGTGTGTGTGTGTGAGAGAGAGAGAGAGAGAGAGAGAGAGAGAGAGAGAGAGAGAGAATTCTCTGATACAGTATACTTTTTTCACCTCATTTATTATTATTTTTTTACTTCTTCAAATTGTATTTTAAAAAACACTTTTATCGCAGTTTATTTGACCTACAACAAACTGCACATATCTAGCTTGTGCATTTAGCTAAGTGTCGACATGTGTGTATACACCCGCAAATTCATCATCACAGTCAAGACAGTGAACATATGTGCCACCCCCAAAAGTTCCCTCCTGTCCCTCAACAATCCTTCCTTTCAGGATACTGTTGATCTGCTTTTGCCAGTATACGTTAGTTGGCATTTTCTAGAATGTTATGTTAGTGGAGTTAGGTAGTATGTACTGTTTTCTTGCCTGGCTTCTTTGACTTAGCCTAATTATTTTAAGAATTATTTATGTTTTTGTGTGTATTGATAGTTCAGTCATTTTTATTGCTGAGTAGTATTCTATTGTGTGTGTGTGTGTGTGTGTGTGTGTGTATCACAGTTCGCTTATCTCTTCCCCTGCTGACAGACATTTGGTTTGTTCCCAGTCTTGGGTTATCATGAATGAAACTGCTGTGAGCCTTTATGCACAGATCTTTGTATGGACCTGAGCTTTCTTTTCTCCTGGGTAAAATCTTAATGAGCAAAATGACTGGATCATATAGTCGGTGTACATTTAATGTTTTAAGAAACTGTAGAACTGCCTTCCAAAGTGGTTGTGCCATTTTATATTTCTGTCAGCAGTGGTTAGAAATTCCAGTCCCTCTCTAGCTGTACCATCAGTTGATATGGTCAGTGTTTTTCATTTAACCATTCAAATAAGTACATGTAATATTGCATTGTGGCTTTAATTTGCATTTTTCTCATGATTAATGATGCTCGACGTCTTTCCCTCTCCTTATTATCTTCTTCGTTTAAGTGTACTTTCAGATCTTCTGTCCATTTCTCAGAGGGTTGCTTCTTATTGAATTCTGAGGGTTTTATATATTTTCAATGGTCCTTTAACTCATGTATACTTTGCAAATATTTTTTTCCAGTCTGTGGTTTGTCTTTTCATTCTCTTAAAAGTTTTTTGAAGAGAATTTTGTAATTTCGATGAAGTTCAACTTATTTTGTTCTTTTATGGATATTGTATATTCTCTGCCATATCTAATAAATCTTTGCTTAGCCTTTGGTTTAAAAGATTTCTTCCATGCTTTCTTCTAGAAGTTTTAGGAATTTTGTTTTCCCATGTTAGTCTGTGATCCATTTGGGATTCCCTTTGTTGTGTGGTACAAGGTATTGAGTGAAGTTCTTCTTTTGTTTTCCATTCAGTCGTTCCAGTAATATTTGTTAAAAAGACTGTCCTTTCTCCAGGGATTGCCTTTGCACCTTTGTCAAAGGTCGGTTGTCCTTATTGGTGTGGGGCTGTTTCGGTTCTCTCCATTCTGTCCTATTGATGTAGTTGTCTTTCATTACACATATACCCCTTGTTTTTTGAGTGTTGTTACTTTATAATAATTTTTGAAATCAGATAATGGTAGTCCTCTTCCATTTAGCTGTTTTAGATCCTTTACATTTTTATGTCAATTTTTTTTATTTATTTATTTATTTATTTATTTATTTATTTATTTTTATGTTTTTTATTTAGTTTTTTTGAGAGACAAAGAGAGAGAGCATGAGCAGGGGAGGGTCAGAGAGAGAGGGAGACACAGAATCTGAAGCAGGCTCCAGGCTCTGAGCTAGCTGTCAGCACAGAGCCCGACGCGGGGCTCAAACCCACGAACCGTGAGATCATGACCTGAGCCGAAGCCGGATGCTCAACCGACTGAGCCACCCAGGTACCCCTTTTATGTCAATTTTAAAATAAGTTTGTGAAATTTTGCAAGAAAAATGTTGGATTCTCTTGATCATCTTGGAGAAAGTGGACATTTTAATGATGTTAATTACTCAGATTTGTGAATAAGGTCTCTACTTATTTAGGTTATTGTTAATTTCTGTCAGTGATATTTTCTAGTTTTCAGTTATAGGTCTTTACAACTTTTGTGAGACTTATTGCTAAGTACTTACTATTTTTTGTTGCTGTATAATAGTATTTTTTAATAATTATCATTTCCAACTGCTAATTGTTAATATATAAAAACATAATGGTTGTATATTCATCTTTTTTTAATTAAAAAAATTTTTTTAATGTTTTATTTATTTTTGATACAGAGAGACAGAGCATGAGAGGGGGAGGGGAAGAGAGAGAAGGAGACACAGAGCCAGAAGCAGGCTCCAGGCTCTGAGC
Organism: Suricata suricatta; assembly: GCF_006229205.1. Taxonomy (NCBI): domain Eukaryota; kingdom Metazoa; phylum Chordata; class Mammalia; order Carnivora; family Herpestidae; genus Suricata; species Suricata suricatta. The sequence continues at coordinate 29,839,282 of NC_043708.1, forward strand.
TAGCTGTCAGCACAGAGCCCGACACGGGGCTCGAACCCACTAATGTGAGATCTGACCTGAGCCGAAGTCGGGCGCTTAACCGACTGAGCCACCCAGACACCCCTGGTTGTATATTCATCTTGTATCCTTTGAGCTTGCTAAGCTAATTTATTAGTTCTAATAATGTTTTTTGTAGACTCTATCAGTTTTCTACCTAGAGATCTAGTAAGTGTCATCTATAAATAGATAATTAACATTTTTTTAAATATTTATTCATTTTTTTGAGACAAAGAGACTGTGAGCTGGGAGGAACAGAGAAAGAGAGAGACACAATCCAAAGCAGGCTCCAGGCTCCAAGATGTCAGCACAGAGCCTGACGCAGGGCTCAAACTCACAAACTATGAGATCAGGACTTGAGCTGAAGTCAGATGCTTAACTGACTGAGCCACCCAGGCTCCTCAATAATTTTAGATCTTCCTTTCCAATTTGGATGTTTTTTATTTTTCACTTAATTGCACTGGTCAGAATCTTTAGTTGTATAGTGTTGAATAGAAGTAGTAAGAATAGACATTCTTTTCTTGTTTTGACTTTGGGGGGCGGGGAAGAGATTCTGTCTTTTATCATTAAAAGCTGCCATTAGTTGTGGATTTTATCCATAGGTGCCCTTATCATGTTGAAAAGTTCCCTCTTGCCAGTTTTCTGGGAGTTTTAGGAATGGATATTGGATTTTGTCAAGTGATTTTTTTGATCTTTTGGTGTGATCATATGGTAATTCATTATTGGTTTGTTTATATGGTAATTTGCATTGATTGAATTTCAAACCAATCCAATATTCATTAAAAAAAAACTTCATTTAGTCATGACATATTATACCTGAATTAAACTTTTGTTAGATTTTGCCATCTATGTCTATGAGGGACATTGGTCTGAATTTTTGTTTTCTAGTCCTGTTTTTATTTAGCTTTCACATCAGGGTAATGCTGGCTATGAAGAATGACTTGGGACATATTCCCTCCTCTTCAGTGTTCTTGGAGAGTTTGTATGGAATTATCTTTTTTTTCCTCATATTTTTGGTAGTTTTCAGTAGTGGAATCATTGCAGGCCTGAAGTTCACTTTGTAGGAAAGTTTTAAATTATGAATTTGACTTCTTTAAAAGATGCAGGGCAATTTAGGCTATTCACTTCTTGCATACACTTTCATAGTTTGTGTCTTTCAAGGAATGTGTCCATTTCATCCCTAAGCTAACTTATAGACATAAAGTTGTTCATAATGATACTTATTATCTTTTCAGTAACCATGGAATTAATCTGTGGCATTTTCCTTTAACCATTCTTCATTTTGGTAATTTTTGTCTTTTGTCTTTGCTGGTAAGTGTGATGAGAGGTGGACGGATACTATTGCTCTTCTCAAAAAGTCAACTGTGGCTTTGTGTGTCCCCGCTTCCTGTTTCATTTTGTTTACTGTTTCATGGATTTAGATTCTGATTTTTATTATTTTCTGTCATCTGTTGACTTTGGGTTTCATTTACTTTTCTTTCTCTCATTTTTTTAGGTGGAAGCTGAGATAATTGATTTGAGACCTTTCTGTTTTCTTTTTTTCAAATTGAGATATAATTGACATATAACACTGCATTAGTTGTAGGTTTACAACATAATGAGTTGATATGTGTATATGTTGTGAAATGATTACTACAGTAAGTTTAGTTAACATCCTTCACAATATATAATTTAAAAATGTTTTTTCTTGTGATGAGAACTTTTAAGATATACTCTCTTAGCAGCTTGCAAATGTACAACACTGTATTGTTAACTACGGACACCATGCTGCATATTAAATCCCCAGGACTATTTTATCTTATAATTGGAAGTTTGTACCTTTTGATTCTTTTCATCCATTTCACTCACCCTCTACCATTGCTTCTGGCAGCTGTCAATCTGTTCTCTGATCAGGAGTTTCTTTTAGATCCACATAAAAGTGAGATCATTCTGTTTTTATCTTTCTTTGTCTGACTTATCTTGAAATAAATCTTACTTGATAATGGTGTATTAACCTTTGAATGTATTGTATTCAATTTACTAATATTGTGTTGAAGACTTTTTCATCGATGTCCACCAGATATTGGTCTGTAATTTTCTTACAATGTCCTTGTTTGGTTTTGGCACCAGGGTAATGCTAACCTCGTAAAGTGAGTTTGGAAGTGTTCCTTTTACTTCTGTTTTTGGAAAACCTTGAGAAGGATTGGTATTCTTCAAATATTTGGTAAAATTCACCCGTCAAGACATCTGCTTTTGTTTTTTGGGAGCTTTTTGATTACTGATTCAATTTCCTTGCTAGTACTTGGTCTGTCCAGATTTTCTATTTCGTCATGATTCAGTCTTGGTAAGTTATTTGTTTCTAGGAATTTAGTTCTCCTAGATTGTCCCATTTGTTGGCATATAATAGTTCACAGTAGTCTCTTATAATCCTTTGTATTTTGGTGGTATCAGTTGTAATATCTTTTCTTTCTAGTTTTACTTATTTGAGTCCTTTTATTTTTCTTTGATGAGTCTAGCTGAAGGTTTTTCTTGTTTATGTTTTCTTTTTTTAAAAATTCTTTAATGTTTATTTATTTTTTTTTGAGATAGAGAGAGACAAAGTGCAAACAAGGGAGGGACAGAGAGAAGGCAAGACACAGAATCTGAAACAGGCTCCAGACTCGGAGCTGTCAGTGCAGAACCCAATGTGAGACTCAAAACCACAAGCTGCAAGATCATGACCTGAGCCAAAGTCGGACGCATAACTGACTGAGCCACCCAAGTGCCCCTTGTTTATGTTTTCAAAAAACCAGCTCTTTGTTCCATTGATCTTTTCTATTGTCTTTTTAGTCTGTGTTTCACTTATTTCTGCTCTGATCTGTGTTATTTCCTTCCTTCTGTTAACTTTGGGCTTAGTTGTGTTTTTTTAGTTTTTTGTTCCTTTTTTTCTTCTTTTTCCCAGCCTAGTTCCTTGAGATGTAAAGTGTGGTTATTTAAGATTTTTCTTGTTTCTTCATGTAGGCATTTATTACTATGACCTTTCCTCTTAGAATTGCTTTTGCTGCATCCTGTATGTTTTGGCATGTTTTATTTCCATTTTTATTTGTGTCAAGATACTTTTTTATTTCTCTTTTTATTTCTTTTTTGATCCCTTGGTTGTTCAGTAACATGTTGTTTAATCTCCACATATTTGTAATTTTTCTACTTATAATTGATTCCTAGTTTTATACAGCTGTGGCTGGAAAAGACGCTTGATATGATTTTAATCTTCTTCAATTTATTAAGACTGTTTTTGTGGCTGACCATATGATTTATGCTGGGGAATGTTCTAGGTGCTCTTGAGGAAAACGTGTATTCTGTTGCGTTTGGAGGAGTGTTCTGTAACTATCTATTAAACCCATCTGATCTAATGGGTCGTTTCAGCCCAATGTTTCTGTATTGATTTTCTGACCCAGTGATCTGTCTTTTGATGGAAGTGGGTATTGAAGTCTCATACTGTTACCATATTACTGTCTGTTTCTCCCTTTATTTCTTAACATAAACATTTAGCACTATAAAGTTTCTCCTGCTTGAGTGGCATTCCACGTATTGTGATTTATGTTTTTATTTTCATTCAAAATACTATCTAATTTAGTTTTTGTTGTCATTTAAATTTTTAATAGACTATTTTTTATAACAATTTTAGGTTCATAGCAAAATTGAGTGGAAAGTGCCTTTTTCTTATATACCCACTGCCTCCCCCCAAGCACAGCCTCCCCCATCACGGACATTCTGCCCCCCAGTGGTACATTTGTTCCAGTCAATGAACCTACACTGCTGTCGTTATCATCCAAAGTCCATAGTTTACATTAGGGTTCACTCTTAGTGTTGTACATTCTTTGGGTTTGGACAGATGTATGATGGCCTATGTTCACCATGTAGTATCTTACGGCTTAGTTTCTCTGCTCTGATAATCCTCTGTGCTCCGGCTGTTTACCCTCCTCTCTAACCCTGGGCAACCACTAATCTTTTTACTGTCTCCAAAGTTTTGCTTTTTCTAGAATGTCATATTGTTTGAATCATACAATATAGAGCTCTTTCAGATTGCCTTTTTCACTTAGCAATATGCATTTAAGTTCCTCCATGTCTCTTTTCATTTTGATAACTCTTTTGTTTTTAAGCACTGAATAATGTTCTGTTATTTAGATATAACAGTTTATTTGTCCATTCACCTACTGAAGGACATTTTGGTTACCTCCAAGTTTTGGCAATTATGAGTAAAATTGCTATAAACAACTGTGTGCAGGTTTTAGTATGGGACATAAGTTTTCAACTCATTTGGGGGAATATCAACGAGCAGGATTACTGGATTGATAAGAGTATGTTCAGTTTCATAAGAAACTGCCAAACTGTCGTGTCCTGCCCCGGCCAGCAGGACGGAAAATCCTTGTGGGTTCTTGATCCTGAGGGAGGGAGAGAATGGGCAGGAAGGGGGAGCACAGAGAGTAAGACAGCACACGGAATCCGATCAAGTCTCTTTTCTTTATTGAGAAAGCACCCTATCTTATAAAGGTTTCAAGGCGGGAAAACAAGGCAGCTGACCTAGGTCGGTTGCTAGGAAACAGGGTTAAGGGATAAGACTGGAGTGAAAGAGGAACCAGACTAAAGTGTTTTAGCACAGCGCCTGAGGGGCCAATACCACCCTGCCTGCAGGCGGTTGATCTTTGATCTTCTGGCTTCTCCTCTGACAGGGAGTGGTGCTCCTCTGCCTATTTTTGCAACTCCCCACAGGGAGTGACATATCCGGCTAGTAAATGACCAAGCGGCTGAAATCTTTGCAGCTCCCAACTTTGTCTTCCAAAGTGGCTATACCATTTTGCATTCCCACTAATAATAAATGAGACTACTTTTTGATCCACGTCCTTGCCAGTATTTGGTGGTGTCAGTGTTTTGGATCTTGGCCATTCTAATAGAAGTGCAGTGGAATCTCATAATTATTTTTATTTGCAGTTCCCTGATGACATATGATGTTGAGCATCTCTTCACATGTTTATTTGTCATCTGTGTATTTTCTTTGGTGAGGTGTCTATTTAAATATCTTGCCTAGGGGGACCTAGGTGGCTCATCGGCTAAGCCTCTGACTTCGGCTCAGGTCAGATCTCTCGTTCGTGGGTTCGAGGCCCGCGTCGGGCTCTGTGCTGACAGCTAGCTCAGAGCCTGGAGCCTGCTTCCGGTTCTGTGTCTCCTTCTCTCTCTGCCCCTCCCCCTCTCATGCTCTGTCTCTCTTTGTATCAAAAATTAATAAAAACATTAAAAAAATTAAATATCTTGCCTATTTTTAAATCAGGTTGTTTGGTTTTTTATATTTGAATTTTAACAATTGTGTATTTTGAATAATACTCATTTATTAGATATGTGTTTTGTAAATATTTGCTTCCAGTCTGTGGCTTGTCTTCTCATTTTCTTGACAAGCTTTTGCAGAGAAGACAGAACATTTTAATTTTAATGAAGTTTAATTTACCAATTCTTTCTTTTATGGATTATGCCTTTGATGTTGTATCTAAAGTTTCAATATCACCAAACTCAAGGTTATTGAGATTTTCTTGTTTGTTATCATTTAGGAATGGTTTGCGTTTTAATATTTATTTATTTTTGAAGGAGAGACAGAGAGACTGAGCGTGAGCAGGGGAGGGCAGAGAGAGAGGGAGACACAGAATCCGAAGCAGGCTCCAGGCTCTGAGCTGTCAGCACAGAGCTGGACACAGGTCTCAAACTCAAATTGGGAGATCATGACTTGAGCTGAAGTAGAACGCTCAACCAACTGATCCACCCGGGCACCACTAGTTTTGCATATAGGGCTATAATTCATTTTGAGTTAATTTTGTAAAGAGTGTAAGGTACGTATCTAGATTCATTGTTTCACATGGGAATGTCCAGTCGCTCCAGCACCATTTCTTTCTTTCTTTCTTTTTTTTTTAAATTTTACTTATTTTTAAGAGACAGAGACAGAGCGCAAGTGGAGGAGGGACAGTGAGAGGGAGGGAGACACAGAATCTGAAACAGACTCCAGGCCCCGAGCTATCAGCACAGAACCCAACACAGGGCTCGAGCTTACTAACTGTGAGTTCAGGAGCCAAAGTAGGATGCTTAACCAACTGAGCCACCCAGGCATCCCACTCTGGCACCATTTCTTAAAAAGACTATCTTTTCTATATCATATTGCCTTTGCTCCTTTGTCAAAGACCAGTTGATTATACAGTTGACCCTTAACAACAGAGATTAGAACTGCACAGGTCCACTTCTATATGGATTTTTTAAAAAAATAAATGCAAAACGGTACTATAAATTTATTTTCTTAAAACATTTGCTTTTCTCCAGGTTGCTTTATTCTAAGACTACAGTACATAGTATATATAACATACAAAATACATGTTAACCAATTGTTTATGTTATCAGTAAGGCTTCTGGTCAATAGTAGCCTATTAGTAAAATTTTGGGGGAGTCAAAAGTTACATGTGGATTGTCAACTGGTTGGCATCTCTAACCCCCATATTGTTCAAGGGTTAACTGTTTGTATGGCCCTTTTTCTGTACATTGTATTCTACTTCTTTGATCTACTTCTCTATTATGTTACCAATACCACACTGTCTTGATTACTGTGGTTTTATAGAATTATTGAAGTCACATAGTGTCAGTTTTCTAACTTTATTCTAATTTATTGGTGATTCTGGGTCTTTTGCATGTCTTTGTAAACTGTTGAATCACTTTGTTGATATCCACAAAAAAATTGCTGAAATTTTATTGAGATTTCACTGAATCTATAGATCATTTGGGAAGAATTCACATCCTGACAATATTGAGTCTTACTATATATGAACATGGAATATCTCTACATGTTTTTGGTTCTCTGATTTCATCAATTTTGTACTTTTCCTCATATAGATCTCATACATATTTATTTGTTTTATACCTAAGTATTTCATCTTAGAGGGAGGCTAATGTAAACTATTGTGTTAAATCTTCACAAATTTGGGATTTCCAACTATTTTCTGTTATTAATTCTAGTTAAATTCAGTTGTTGTCTGAGAGTATTCATTGTATCATTTCTACTCTTTTAAATTTCTTAAGATGTATTTTATGGCCTGAGATATAGTTAATCTTGGTGAATGTTTCATATGAGTTTAAGAAGAATGTGTATTCCATTGGTGGTGTTTTAAGAATTTTACAAATGTCAATTATATCCAGTACATTGATGGTGGTGTTAAGTTCAAGTATGTCCTTACTGGTTTTCTACCTGCTGGATCTGGCCATTAATGCTAGAGGGGTATTAAAGTCTCCAGCTGTAATAGTGGATTCATCTATTTATCCTTGCATTTCTATCAGCTTTTCTTTTTATATTTTTATGCTCTGTTGTTAGATACATACACACTAAGGATTGTTATGTCTTCCTGAAGAATTGATCCTTTATCATTATGTGATGTCTCTCTTTATCCCTGATATTTTCCTTGCCATGAAGTCTTCTCTGTCTGAAATTAATTAATTTATTCTGGCTTTCTTTTGATTAGTGTTAGTATGGTATATTCTTTATCCCTTTACTTTTAAATTGTATGTCTTTATGTTTAAAGTGGGTTTCTTGTATTCAGCATATAGGTGGGTTGTTTTTGTTTTTAATGTTTTTATCTTTGAGACAGAGAGAGACAGAGCATGAGAGGGGAGGAGCAGAGTAAGAGGGAGACACAGAATTGGAAACAGGCTCCAGGCTCTGAGCTGTCAGCGTAGAGCCCAACGCGGGGCCCAAACCCTTTCAAACTCTGCCATATCTGAGTCTGATTTTAATGCTTGTTTTGTTTTTCAGACTTTTTTTTTTTTGCCTTTTAGCATGCTTTGTAATTTTTTATTGAAAGCCAGACATGATATATTAGGCGATAGAAAATGAGGTAGGTAGGCCTTTAGTGTTTATCTGACCATAAGTTAGGCTGTGTTTATTCTTTCCTGTAGCTGCAGGTGTGAGAAGTGTCAATGTCTTCTAGTGTCCTTGTTTTTGTCTACCATATTTCCTTATCTCAGGATTTCCTGAGAAACTCCTTAAAATAGAATCTGTGTTTTATAGTTCTTTCCGGTGTAATCTACTTATACAGAAGCCCCTTTGATGTGGTGTAAGGAGTGGGAGAATAGGAAGCATTCTGTGATCTTAGATTAGATCTCAGTCTTGTAGTGGTCCTGTGCCCCCCTGGGCTGTGAACTTTACATGGGCATTTAAGCTCCCCTCTCTCCCCACCCAAAACTTAGGTGACATAGGAAGTCTAAAGGGGGATGAAGTTGAATAATTTCGCTTCTCTCAAGTTGAATAGGGTTCTGGTGAAGTCTTTCCCCTTGCTGATTAGGCCTTTGTTTTGAGGACACTCTGGGTGTATTTCATAGTGGTTACTCTTACCTTCATCATATATCCACATGTTGCTTTTCTCCTCTTCTTGGTCCAATATTTGGTGATTTTCTATCCTAATCTTTATTATGAGTATCTAGTAGGTTTTTTGGAGACCATACTTATGACAATATAGAGACTCCCCTTAGAGTGAGCCCTCAAGAGTTTTTAATAATGATGTTAGTCAACCCTCCAGGAATTCACTGAAGTCACCATTTACATGTCATTGGCTCCCGCCACTTCTGCTTTAGAGAAGCTCATCCCTATTCTCTGTATTAGGTTGTTTATTTGTCCAGATTGTTTGTCCTGTGGTCTCATAGGTCTGATGGACCTAAGAAAAGCCATTGATTTTTTCAGTGTTTAGCTTTTTTCTTTTTGTGAGGGTAAGAGTGATGATTTGCAAGCTCTTTACATGCCAGAGCAGAAACCAAAAGTGCATCTGTTGTACAGTTTGGATTCTGTTAGATTTGCTTTATGTTATAAATATCATCAGGTTTGGTAAATGCCCTCCATGCATTTGAAAATGGTGTGTATCTTGCAATTTTTGAGTATGGTATTCTGTATGTATTGATTGGGACAGTTTGATTAATGCCATTTAATTCTGTCTTAATTTCTACCTGCTTGTTCTGAGTAAACATCTCCAAATATGATACTGGGTTTTTATTTATTTTTTTCTTGACCTCTCAACTCTTGCTTCATGTATTTTGTGCTCTTAGGTGCATACAAAATACTCGGGAATGGCTCTTCCTATATTAAATATATTCCTCTTTATCTTGAGTAATGCCTCTTTATCTCTGGCAATATTTCTCTTGTCATCTTTTTAAAGTTTATTTTGAGTGAGAGAGAGAGAGAGAGAGAGAGAGAGAAAGAGAGAGAGAATGAGTGGGGGAGGGGCAGAGAAAGAGGAAAAGAAAATCCTAAGTGTAGAGCCTGATGTGAGGCCTGAAATCACAAACCATGAAACCATGACCTAAGCCAAAATCAAGAGTTGGAGGCTTAACTGAGCATTCAGGTGCCCTTGTTAGTTTTTTTAATTAAAAAATTTTTAAATTTCCAGTATAATTAATGAACAGTGTTTATTAGTTTGGGGTATACAATATAGTGATCCCATAATTCTATTCACCTTGTCATCTTCTAATACATTTTCATCAGATTTATTTTTGTTAATGTTTGCACTGTTTACTTCTTTATATCTTGATGTTCATATGGTTTATCTTTTGCTTTCAACCCTTCATAGCTATTATTAGCTGCATAATTATTAGCTACATAATAGATTTGGTTGTGTTGGGTTGTTGAGTAAACAAATCAGAACTGAAAGAGGAGCTATAATTATAATCACCCTGCCTTGTTCAGGAAAATTAGCAGTAACTCTTCAACCCACTTGCACACACAAAATAGCTGAGTAACTATGGGTGTGATTGGTTATCATTATCCCTGTATCTTCAAAGCCTTGGATCATGGCACACATGTCTGTACTTCCTAAACTTTCAGTCACTGCTCTTAAGTTACTACTGTTGATGCAATTGCTGAAGCTTAATAATTAGGAAAGTTTGATTAGGATAGGTCTCTGTTTTATCACTATTCAGTCATTTGTATTACCTCAAAAACACTTTGAGAACTCACTATAACCAGAGATTTTGTGAAAGGATATATTGTCTTTAATTTGTATTTTTTTGTATAGACTTAAGCTACAATTACTGTAGAACTGTTTCATTTTTCTATTACTTTTGTTAGTTTGGTTTCTGAAGGAATTTTCCATGTTGCTTAAATTTTCAAATTTATTGACAAATTTATTCCCGTGTTTAAATTTTCATTATTATTTTTTTTTATAATAGAAACTACTATAGGAACACTTACTGGCAATTTGCGTTTTCTCAATTTAGTTCTTGATCAATATTGCTAGGTGTTTGTCAGTTCCTTATAAGGAACCAGTGTTTGGCTTTATTTTCTTTTTAGTGTTTTTTTATGTTTTACTGTTTTATACTCCCATCTTTATTTTTATTTATTTATGTATGTATTTATTTTTAATTTTTAGAGAAAGAGAGAGAGAGCATGAGCATGGGAGAGGGGAAAAGAAAGAGGGGGAGAGAGAGAATCTCAAGCAGGCTCCACACTCAGGATGGAGCCCACATGGGGCTCAATCCGTAATGCTGGGAACATGACTCCAGCTGAAACCAAGAGTCAGACGCTCAACTGACTGAGCCACTGAGGCCTCCCTCCCATATTTATTTTTAAATTGTATCTACTATTAAAGTTTAATTAGCTCTCCAGAAGTGCTGATGCATAGGGGCACATGTACCCCAATGTTCATAGCAGCACTTTCAACAATAGCCAAATCATGGAAAGAACCTAAATGTCTATCAACTGAGGAATGAATCAAGAAGATGTGGTATATGTATACAATGGAATACTACATGGCAATGAGAAAGAATGAAATCTGGCCATTTGTAGGAAAGTGGATGGACCTTGAGGGTGTCATGCTAAGTGAAATAAGTCAGGCAGAGAAGGACAGATACCATATGTTTTCACTCATAGGTCTAACAGAAGAAACTTAACAGAGAATCATGGGGACGGGAAGGGGGGAAGAAGGGGGAGAGGGAGGGAGACAAATCATGAGAGACTCTTGAATATGGAAAACAAACTGAGGGCTGAAAGGGGAGGGGGGAAAGGGCAAAGGGAGTGATGGACCTGGAGGAGGGCACTTCTGAGGAAGAGCACTGTTATATGGAAACCAACTTGATAATAAATTATAAAAAAAAAGTTCATGAACAGACACTTCTCCAAAGAGGACATCCAGATGGCCTACAGGCACATGAAACGATCCTCAACATCACTCATCATCAGGAAAACACAAATCAAAACCACGCTGAGATACCACCTCACACCAGTCAGAGTGACTAAAATAAACAAATCAAGAGACTATAGATGCTGGCGAGGGTGTGGAGAGATGGGCACCCTCCTACACTGTTGGTGGGAATGTAAACTGGTGCAGCCGCTCTGGAAAACAGTGTAGAGGTTCCTCAAAAA
>NC_043708.1:29850803-29872160 GCF_006229205.1 Suricata suricatta
AAGCTTGAAAAGATGTGAGTTCTTTGTGTGCAACCTTTCATTTATGCATGTGAGAGGGTTTTCTTTTTTTTTAATATTTTTACATTGTAGTACTTGTTTTACTTGTTGGGGTGTTTGCTTATTTAATACATTCCGTCAAGGACAGAAATTACATGCTATTTTTTTTCCCCCTAGGAAGTGTGTCTTGGGTTTTCCCCTTATTATTTTCTTTACTTTTTTTTTTCCTCTTCTTTTTTTGGTGGTGGGGGTGGTTATGTTTAAATGAAGTTGCTTTTACAACACCAAAGACTTAATCATCCATTTCCTACATGAAAGGTAGCTATTTTTTTTGCATGGACCTCAAGTATATTGTAGTATAGAGGTGGAATTTAAGGAAAGGTATTAAGCAGGCTGTGTTGTAGCTTATGGGCAAGTAATAAATTGTATCATGTATCTTGATTGTATCATAGATAAGCTGCTATATAACGATTGCCACTTCAGATAGCTGTGAAATTAGGTGATTAACTAGTTGTTACTTAACCTTCTAATTTCTGTATAAATAAGTCTAATTACATGAAATAGAAGTTGGGGTTTTGATTTTTTACTTTGCTTTTCTGTTGGAGTGTCATTGTAACTACTGTATTGTAAATGATGAAAAATAATTGCATATGTTAAAAAATAAATTGTGTTATATTAAAAAAAATAAACTCATTTCACTTGAACAAAAAAAAGTTCTCATCTTTCTAGCTTTGTGACATTATATCTTATATAATATGTTTTCAACCTTTCTCCCTTAAAAAAATGTTTATTGATTTATTTTTGAAAGAAAGAGAGCAAGAGCACGCACAGGGGAGGGACAGAGCAAAAAAGAGAGAATCTCAAGCAGGCTCCACACTGTCAGCGCAGAGCCTGATGTGGGACTTGAATTCACAAACCATGAGATCATGACCTGAGCCGAAGCTGGACGCTCAACAGACTGAGCCACCCAAGCGCCCCCAAAAATTTTCATATAAGCATTGCTTTAGCTATATTCTACAAATTTAATTTAATATTTTCATTCAGTCCCAAATGTTTTTAATTACACATTTTGATCATACTTGGACCATGGCTTATTTAGATGGCTGTTCTTTAATTTTGAAGCAAATGACTATTTCCTAGCTCTTTTTCCTCTCTAGTTAAAAGAAAATTCTGTAGTTAAGGAACCTATATTATGCAATTTTTATGTTTACCATTTGTTGAGACTTCCTTTCTGACCATGGATATCATCTATTTTACTAAATATCTCAAGTACAATTTCTGTCTGCAGTTGTTGGTTATAGTGTTTTACATGTGTCATGTTAATTTGGTTAGCCTTCCTTAAATCATATATTTTCTTATTCTTTTTTGTGTGTGATTTTTCTCTCAGTTGTAGGTAGATTTTGAATTTTTCTATTTCTTTTTGATTTCTCAATGTTTTATTTATATATTTTAAAGCTATTTATTAAATAGATACAAGTTTTTATTGAATTTTTTCATACTAAATATATCTTTATTTCTGTAACGACTTTAGCTTTTTTGTTATTAATATCATGTTTCTCCCCCTCCACCTATTTTGCCAATATAAATTGGTAAAATATTATTACTTATCTTGGGGTAGAAATTCCTTCCTCTCAATTCAGATGTTGAATTTGTTCCTCTGGAGCATGTTGAATTAGATTCTGATTTGCATCTAGAGGCAATAAAGGATTGTAAGGGTATGTCTTGAGGAGACTAGGTATCTCCTTGCAGAGTAACTTCCCCAAGAAGGGACAGGGTCTCAAGCTATAAGTGGCTAGGCTGTTCAGACAGGAGAGGAGAAGTCTGGCTTCTCTCCTGGTAAAGGAGACTCAGGGACACATGGGAGGATCAAAATACTCAGAATCAGTTAAGTCCATCTGGAGTTCTTCTTTGGAAGCATCAAGGTTTTTCCCCTTCTCAGTGTTCTAACTTTCCCACAAGAGTCTTGCAAATCTACACATTCAACTCATGTTGTGGCTCTGTAACTTCACAATTAAAGTTCGATTTTTTTTTTTTGTAAGACTGACTCTATAGCCAAAACAAATGAGAGATTCTTTTAGGTCTACCATATCAGCTCTTTGAGCTGAGAGTTTAGAGCCTTCATCTGCACTGTGCAAATTCTCCAGAACAGTCTTTGAGGTACTTCAAGCCATCATCACACTTGGTCCCCACACATCTGCTTCAGTAGTACACTTCATCACAGTAAACATTGGGTGGTAATTCAGTTCATTGTGATGCCATTGCATGCTCACTGTCCATTGGGCAGGAGTTCAGCAGCTTGCCAAGCCATGGACATGCCCATACCAATCCCAGAGTCCCATGGTATCCGTCTCTCTTGGCAGCACTCTTGGTACCAAGTCCTATATCTGTCAAGATCTAAACCAGAAAAGAAAAGCCTACCAAGAGTAATTAATCTAAAAGAATTCTTGAAAAGGTTCTAGAGGACTGGAAAGATGAAAAGAGAATGCTGAGGTACACAGAGGTATTAGTTGCTTGAAGAAGCTCCATGCCTAATATTTGGGGGGTGGATGGGTGGGAAGATGGTGGGGTTACAAATGGGTAGTTTCATAATAGGCCTCATAGATCTGGACTGTAGAAGATAGGGCTTTGCTCGGATCATGTTGGTAACTTAGGAAATCAGAGAAGGGGTTCTGTAGAGCTAATAGCTGTTCTTTCTATAAGGTGATGCTGAACTGGTACTGTTTCCTTAGGGACTTACAAGAAAGTCTTCCAGGATTGTGACTCAGCTCTTAGAGAGACAAGTGCTATACACCTGGGGCTTGCATCAGGGTGTGGGTCACCTGGGGTACTGGAGGATGGCTCTGTACATCTGGTGCTCAGACTTCTGAGAAGGGTACACTGGTCATCTGGTACTTGTACCTTTGTTAAGGCTTAATGGAGCTGGTTCTGGGAATGTGTTAACCAACTCTCCCCACCAGAGCGAGGCATCATGGCTGGGAATTTACAGAATGTAACATCAGGCAGATTTACAGAATGTAACAGCAGGCAGATAGGTAATTACAAGTTCCTTGTCCTCTTTTCTTGCCTTTTATTCTCTATCTTGTACCCATATTGATAAAACTTCAGGAAGCCAAATAACAACGGAGAAATATAATGTGCAGATCCCATCTCCAGCTTCATAGACAAAGTATAAATTTTAGTTCTGGAGTTCAGGAAATAATAATCAGTGTAACAAGTGTCAATAGAATGCTGCTACAGCTTCTGTGGAAACAGCAGATGGCGCTAATCTGTATAGGCTCTCTAATATTTAGTATTGTGTCAGTGTTTGTGGCTCACTGAATTGACTTCATGACCCTGTATGGCTTGTGACCTAAGCTTGAGAAACACTGAAATGAGTCTGACTGAGCATGAGAGATTTGGTGAGAAAGGAGTTTGGGGGAATTTGAAATAGCCGCTGGAAATAGAAGAGCTAAGTATTGATGAAGAGGAAAACCTCGCACTGCTTGAAGTGCTGGTAATGTTAGAAAGGAGGGCTTCAGACTGACATCAATTCACATAGTTTGTGGTAACACAGCGTTCCTTCAGGGCTTATCTTTGGAGCAATACAATGTTGACAAACTGATGTGTCTCGAAGATTCTCAGCAATGAACTTTTCTATTATTACCACATCATATTCATATTTCTGACAAAGCTTAATATAGGTTATTCTCCTCTTTATAATGCTTTATCTTTTTTTTGAGAGAGAGAGAAAGAGAGCGCATGTGCACAAGCAGGGGAGGGGCAGCGATGTGGTACTGGATCCACAAAGTGTGAGATCACGACCTAAGCAGAAATCAAGTGTCACATGCTTAACCAACTGAGCTACCCAGGCATCCATATAATGCTTTATCTTTAATATCCCTCTTCCAACTTACACATCCTCATCTTTTTTTATATCATTTATTCTTTTTAATTTTGTTTAAGTTTTAGTTAACAACATACAGTACAGTATTGGTTTCAGGAGTAGAATTCAGTGATTCATCACTTACATACAACACCCAGTGCTCATCACAACAAGTACCCTCCTTAGTACCCATCACCTATATAGCCCATCCCCCACCCACCTTCCTCCAGCAACCGTCCATTTGTTCTCTATCATTAAGAGTTTCTTCTGGTTTGTTTCCCTCTCTTCTCTTCCCCCACCCCTTCCTGTACATCTGTTTTGTATCTTACTTTTTTTAATGTTTTTAATTTATTTATTTTTTAATGTTTTTATTTATTTTTGAGACAGAGAGAGACAGAGCATGAGAGGGGGAGGGGCAGAGAGAGAAGGAGACACAGAACCGGAAGCAGGCTCCAGGCTCTGAGCTAGCTGTCAGCACAGAGCCTGACACGGGGCTGGAACCCACGAACGTGAGATCTGACCTGAGCCGAAGTCGGAGGCTTAACTGACTGAGCCACCCAGGCGCCCCGTTTTTTATTTATTTTTGAGAGACAGAGAGAGGCAGCTTGAGCAGGGGAGGGTCAGAGAGAGAGGGAGACACAGAATCTGAAGCAGGCTCCAGGTTCTGAGCTGTCAGCACAGAGCCCGACGTGGGGCTTGAACCCACGAACCATGAGGTCATGCCTGAGCTGAAGCAGGATGCTTAACCGACTGAGCCACCCAGGCGGCCCTGTTTTGTATCTTAAATGCCACACACGGTATTTGTCTCTCTCTGACATTCTCATCTTAATATTCCCAGATCTGTAGCATATACCAAGTATATCATGAAGAGAGAAATGGAGAGGAAATTTAGTAATTAGGATTTCACCTCTCCCAGAGATACTTTCCCTAAAAGGATTAATTTAGTATTCTTGGCTTCCAGTAGCCATCTATTAGTTCTGAAAAAGCATCTAAATGTGTATAGATGTTCTTGACATTATAATACTAAGGATATTTTTCATACTTTATACTACTGTATCCCATTTGTGTACTTATTTAGGATATTCATGTCACCAGTAGATGTTCCGATGTGTCTCCAAATTAGTTTTAATTTTCGCTTTCAAATATTCAAAAAATTGGTACTTTTCATAAAAGCCAGTGAGTGAGCAAAAATAACTTTTGCCTGGACTAAAATTTATGTTTTCAACAGGAATGACATAAGTCCACTTGAACTGTGGCCTTCTGAACATTTTAAAGAACGGACTCTAGGTTTAAGCTTCCCAATTCATCTTTCTCTAGAGAATTCAGCTATATCGCCGGCCATGAAAAAACATATAATAGAATCTATATTTGTGCATCTCAGATGAGTCTCTTATGATTGAAAGCATGATGCAGCTGAGCTGGGTAGAGAGAAGGCTGTGCCTGCGTGCTGTGATTGGAAGCAGTTGGGCTGTTTGCTTTGTCTCAAAATAGCAGCGCATTCCCTGTTTGCCCATCAGTGTGGCTGCCTTTCTTTGGATTTCCAGGGTTTTCCTGCAGATAAGAATGCATTATAAAATAAAAATCTGTCTTGATTGAAAGTGGTCTCCCAAAATTAATGAGTCCCTTAGGTGAGGCTTTGACTACTAACCTCAGAGGGAGTGGGGACGGGGGTTAGATGTCCTGCGTAAGTAAAGGGGAGATGGAATAAACTGTGTGAACAAGAGACAAAAAAATTGGTGGGATTTGGATTGGTTGTCCACATGCTTCCTGAAGATAGCAGGGTACTGGTAGATTTTTGGTTGGGAGACTAATCTGGAAGTCAGATATCAGTGTTTTTAATATGGAAACTTTTATTGCCAGTTTACGTGTTTAGAAAACAGTATATAATGAATTTTTATGTATCTACCATCCAGTTTCAACCATTATCTATGACTAACCTCCATCATTTCTTCCTCTAGAAACTCGTCCTCCCCCACCCCCTGCATGCCTACACACACACACACACACACACACACACATATGTATATGAATATATGTGCATATGTGTGTATATGTATATGACAGTCTGTTTATTAATTCTAGCCTCATTCCAGTTGAAGAATTATTTTTACCTCACTTTCTTCTCTCTCTGTCCCACCCTTCCTACCCCACCAACCCCATCCTATCTCTTTTTTTTAATTTCCATTTTCAGCACTGCAATCCTGATGGTGCGCATCTTCTAGGACACAGATCCATAAAGGTCAACCCTACGCCCTAAGCGGCTCAGAGGGAAGAGCCAGACCAGCAGGATTTCATACCCTGCTCTATTCTGCCCTGGACAGGTGGCCCCATAATGACAGCTCCATAATGGCAGTGGATGAGGCCCTCCTGCACACCAGGATCACTTTTCTGCTGCTCTGGGTTGGGATGTCTCTGTCCATTTCTGGCCAGTCTAGGAACAGGCCCTCCCAGCACTTCTCCTCCCCAGAATTGGTGATCCCCTTGAAGGTGACTGGCAGGGACAGAGGTATAAAGGCTCCAGGCTGGCTCTCTTACAGCTTGCGGTTTGGGGGCCAGAGATACATTGTCCACATGAAGGTCAAGAAGCTCTTGGTTTCTAAACATTTCTTGGTGTTCACCTACACAGACCAGCAGGCCCTCAACCAGAATCAGCCTTTTGTTCCTGATGACTGCTACTATCAGGGTTACGTGGAAGGAGTCCCCGAGTCCCTGGTTGCCCTCAGTACCTGTTCTGGAGGCTTTCGAGGAATGCTGCAGATAAATGACCTTGCTTATGAAATTGAGCCAGTTAGGTTTTCTGCCACCTTTGAACATCTGGTATATAAGATTGACAGTGATGATACGCAATTCTCACCTATGACATGTGGGTTAACAGAAGAGGAAATAGCACGACATTTGCAGTTGAGAGCCTCATATAATTCTACTCTGATACAAAGTCCTTACACCGGCTGGTGGACCCACTTGCGGTTTGTTGAGCTGGCAGTTGTCATCGACCACGAGCGATTCCTCTACTATGAAAGTAATGAGTCACTAGCACATCGTGACGTATTTGATGTTGTCAATATCATAGATATCTTATATAGCTCTTTGGATGTTGATATAGTTTTGACCGGGCTTGAAATCTGGAGTCAAGGAAACCAAGTTTTTCACAATCAGATAGATAAGCTTGTGGAGCAATTTGGCCTTTGGAAGGGTAACCATCTTAATGCCCGAATACACCATGATGTTGCCCATCTTTTCATAAAAAAAAGTTTTGGCACAAAACTTGGAGTTGGCTACGTTGCAGGAGTATGCATCCCTCCTTATAATAGTGGAGTTGATGTTTTTGAAGGAGACAGTCTGTTTTATTTGGCACTTACTGTGTCCCATGAACTTGGTCATAATTTGGGTATGCACCATGATACTGATCATTGTGTGTGTGGGCTTCGGTGGTGCATAATGTATCCCTCCTGGAAGGTGACAGCTAGGTTCAGCAATTGCAGTTATGCCCGGTTTTGGGACAACGCCAACAGTAAAGGATCATGTATTAAGTCACTTCCACAACCTGTGAATACCTTTATGGGACAGTTTTGTGGGAACTCAGTGATTGAAGAAGGAGAGGAGTGTGATTGTGGAAACATACACCAGTGTTTAGATGATCCCTGTTGTCTGTTGAACTGTACTCTGAAGCCTGGAGCTGCTTGTACTTCTGGAATTTGTTGCAAAGACTGCAAGTTCATGCCATCAGGGACTGTGTGCAGACATCAGATGAGTGAATGTGACCTCCCCGAGTGGTGTAATGGGACATCCCATCAATGCCCAGAAGATGTGTATGTGCAGGACGGGGTTCCTTGTGGTGAAGATGCCTACTGCTATGAAGGGAGATGTCCCAACCGTGACAAGCAGTGCAGGGAGATTTTTGGCAAAGATGCAAGGAGTGCATCTCAGAATTGCTACAGAGTAGTCAACACCCAAGGAAATCGATTTGGTCACTGTGGTGTCCTAGACCTAATATACATAAAATGTGGGGACCCTGATATCCTCTGTGGGAGAGTGCAGTGTGAGAATGTGGAAGTAATTCCTAATCTGATAGAGCATTCTACAGTGCATCAAATTCACCTCAATAACGCCACTTGCTGGGGCACTGATTATCACCTAGGGATGTCCATACCTGATATTGGCCAAGTGAGAGATGGCACAATGTGTGGTGAAAAAAAGATATGCGTCCGCAAGAAGTGTGTCACCATGACCGACCCACCACCAGGCTGTCAGGCTGATGACACCTGCCACAAGAACGGAGTCTGCAATAGTAAGCAGCACTGCCATTGCAACCATGGATGGGCGCCTCCCAACTGCAAGGATGCCGGCCTTGGAGGCAGCGTCGACAGCGGGCCGCCACCTCAGAAGCAGAAGGCGGTGGGAAAAGACAAATGGTTGCACTACCTGCCTTTATTGTGGTTTATTCCTTTCAGTCTTTTCGTTTTGCTTTTCCTAATTATACTTGGTAAGAAAATTTTGGAGGAGGAGAGGAAGGAAGAGGAAAACTAAGACTCCTGCCACCTTAAACAAATCTCTAGCACCTCTTTTAATAATACAGAAACGTTAGTGCATGTCTGACTGTTCAAAGAAAAATTTAAGGATCCTTCATATCAGGATCGGAAGCATTAATATCACACCAAAGGATTTCTAGCATGTGCTTTCTTACCCTACATGTTTTAAGCAATATTAAAACTTCATTTTTTTGCCCTGGAAGTTGTCTCTCTTTATTTCTTGGACAAAGGCACAGCAAGGAGTATTTTTAAGCTGCTGTCTGTCAGCTCTAAACCTCCTCCGACCTTCGTACTCGAAGATGTAAGGTCAGGGATATGTCGCTACAGATCCCACTTCTGTGCCACCTGTTTGCTTCTGGGTAACTGTACCAACAGAAGGCAGTAGAAGCCCACAGTGCTGAATGAGGGGAGAAAGGAGTTCCTTTCCTGTGTCCTGAAAGTTACTCTGTCATTTTGACCGGCACCATTCATTCTAGTAGCCAAGTTTGATTTTGGACTTCAGTTTGTTGGCTCTTTAGAACCATCTTCATTCTCGGTCACTGACACTGTCAAAGGTCTGACTTGCAGCTCTGAGGTTAGCAAGGTGGTCCTCCTTTGAGTTCTAACCAGCAGCCAGTCTCTTGCCCTACTCTGCAAGGTACCTCCTTGAATTATCAGCTTATTGATAAACCCACTTTCCTTTGTTCTTTCCTTTATTCCCCTCACCCTAGGGCTATCCAGTGCTTTCAATAGTTATTTCATTGTGATAGTCTGAATTCTCCAGAAGCAGAGTTAGAGTTTAGATTGGGAGATTTTGATAGGGACCAACCACTGTGAGAAGGTGAGGAAGTCAGTTGTGCACTACACTGCAGCCTTGGCCAACCTAGCAGCAAGCTCTAGAATAAATATTGCCAGACAGATTTGGCCCCGAATGGCCAGGTCTTCATACCTTCTCTTGCTTATTCACTGGATGCAGGGTGACCTGGGAAGGCAACTGAGGCAATCCTAAATAGCTGATATCTGGAGGCTCTCTGCTGATTATAATCCCCACAGCTGTTCAGCAAGACTTTCCTTGAAGGAGAATCAAAGTGACCCATGTGGAGCTCCTGGGTGGCTCAGTCATTTAAGCATCCAACTTTGGCTCAGGTTATGATCTCACGGTTGGTGGGTTCGAGCCCTGCGTTGGGCTCTGTGCTAACAGCTCAGAGCTTGGGGCCTGCTTCAAATTCTGTGTCTCCCCTTTCTCTCTGTGCCCCTCCCCCAATCATGCTCTGTCTCTCTCAAAAATAGACATTTTTTAAAAAAGTGGCTGATTTGGATATTCCACAGTCCAGTCTTTGCATTGCTCTGAATCACTTTTCCATATATGTTCTGGGAGCAGCTCATCCAGGATTCTAATAGGCATCTCAGCCTGTGGGAAACCTTATAAGAGGGAGATTAGTGAGATGAAGCACAGTCCCTATTACTGTGTTTGGTATTGGGGCTGAAGTTGATGCTTATTGTCTCTCTTCTCCACTATCCATTCTAGTTTCCCTCACCTTTAGATAGTATTCTGCTGGCTTTGGATGATAACCCAGTGTTACTACCCAGGTTCTTGTCTCTAAAGCACCTGGGTGTGTAGTCACCATTATCCAGCTGGGATTGCTGAAATTTCTCCATTTAAAGTCACAATGGGGCTAGAGAATACCAAAGAGCACCAGAGGAGATCACCGGGGTTCTATACATATTCCTTGCATCTCCGTGATTTAACAGCAGCACTACCCCTTCTCAATGATTGAGCTCAGTTACACCTGTGACACCTCTTCTTGCTATTAGAGAAGGGACACAAGGGGCCCGAAAATCCCAGATGGCAGCTTTAGCTTATAATTCCATTGGGACTCTAGTTTGTCCCCTTGTGAAAATGTGACCCCTTTCGGGACCAGAACCACTAACCTTAAAGAATTGAAGGGGACAGGAAGCACAGACCATCCCAGTGAGTCATAGGAAATGGTGACATGCGGTGCCACTCTGGCTTCCAGTTCTTGGTTCCCAGACCCAAGAAAAGATCTCTGGTTCAGGGCATATAATCCATCCCGGAATGGTATCTGTATTAGGGTTCTGTTTCTCTGAATGGGATTTACATATTTACCCCTTCTTCAGAGGATATATATATAAAGCCCTTGAGTGATTTTTACTCTTCTTGATATCATGTAAGTTAAATACTATGATGCAAAATTACCAATACCTATACTGTGATATAAGTTCAATATTTCATGCTACACGATAAGGGAATAAGGAAAGAAGAAAATGGAAAGAAGATAACAGGAAATATGAATACAAATGTATTCATAACAAAACATATAATCATGGCTCTTGCAGTCCTGTTTCTGTAACTGGTCATGTGATTGCAGCTGATATTTGTAACCATCTTCTTCCATCTCCCACTCTATTGCCTTTGCCTTCAGCAAGTACTTCATCTGACCATAGTTCTTTATCTGGTGATGGAACCCAAAACCTTCATTCTTAAATGGTCTGAACCATTAATAGTTCTGCCTGGATTGGGTTGTAGTTTTTCATTGACCTTAGTCACAGGGCATGCTAGTTCTGAAAGATATGTTAGGGGATCTCCTATATTCTAGACACTCTTACTTGCCATTTTACTCTGACTGACTTCCAGTGAAGCAGTAGTCCAATTTCCCTGTGGTTATCAGGGTTAATCACCCCAGCCATCACCATAACTCCCTTCTTTGCCTGTGGATTCAGAGGCATGAGGAGCCCAAAGTGGCCAGGTGACAGTCTTAGCTTCCAGTGAATGGAATCAGTTTGTCTCCTGGCAGAAGTACTAGTCTTTCTGGGACTAAGCCCTCTGAGCCAGCAAAACATACAATTGTGGAAAGAGGAAGCAAAAATTTTTATAGTAGGTCATTAAGGTTAATAGTGAGTGCTGCCACTCCCATTTCCACCTCTTGATTCCTGGACCCATGAATCTTGGCTGTGAGAGAAATAACAGCATATGTTGGACACTAATATAGGGCATATACAGCCTTCTGGAGAGCCTGGCCTCAGCCCTGCAAGGTATTGCCACCCAGCTGGTCCTGTGACTTAGTCTTGAAAGGGCTATTCCACTGTTCTATTAAGACAGCTTCTTCAAGTGGTGGTGATGGTGGGTGGTGGCTCAGTCACTTACGTGTCCAGCTTCAGCTCAAGTCATGATCTTGTGTTGGTGTGTTTAACCCGTCACTGGGCTCTGTGCTGACAGCTCAGAGCGTGGAGCCTGCTTGGGATTCTGTGTCTCCCTCACTCTCTGCCCCTCCCCCACTTACACTCTGTCTCTCTCTCAAAAATAAACAAGCAAAATGACAGCTCCTTCAAGATGGTGGGGAGCATGGTAACACCAGTGAATTCCATGACCATGGGCCCATTGTCGCACTTCTTTTGCTGTGAAGTGAGTTCCTTGATCAGAAGCAATCCTATGTAGACTACAGTAGTGA
This sequence comes from Suricata suricatta, assembly GCF_006229205.1. NCBI lineage: Eukaryota > Metazoa > Chordata > Mammalia > Carnivora > Herpestidae > Suricata > Suricata suricatta. The sequence goes on from NC_043708.1 coordinate 29,862,641, forward strand.
TGAATAAGGCTTTCTATAAGTCCATGGAAGCATTGTGTTCAGGGAAGGAAAATCTGTATGCATAGTGTCTACTCCAATAAGGATAAAATGTTGCCCCTTCCTTGATGGAAACAGTCCAATGTGATGGACCACCTTCTGACATGCAAGTTGCTGTCTGATTACCTCAGAGAATGGTTCCCTACTCAGGGCTTGGTGTTGGTCTTGCCACTGCAGATTGGGCAATTAGTTGTTGCTGTAGCCTGATCATGCTTAGTGAGTGGAAGTCTGTGTTGCTGAGCCCAAGTGTAACTGCCACCCTGCAACCATAACTACTTTGTTCATGAAACCATTGGGCCTGATGGGTGGCTAGGGAAAGAGGCTGACTGGTATGCATAGAATGGATCATTCTATCCATTTATTAAAATCGTCTGCTGAAGTAACCCTTTGGTGAGCATTCACAAGGGACAACTATGTTTGTGCTTTTTGGCCATTCAGAAAGCCCGATCCACATACCTCTTTCCTAAATTTCTTTGTCACTAATTTTCAAATCATGTCCCTTCTAAGTCCCTGACCATGTGGCCACAGCCAACACATTGTTATGTAATGCCACAACTGGCCATTTCTCCTAAACAAAGTGAAAACTTCCCAAACTGCCCACTTGGTGCACTCCCCAGAGTTCTGCCCATGGTGGGGATTTCCCTTCACTGCTGCCTTCAGGGTTGTCTCAGAGAGGGGCAGCAGTACTGTAGCTATCCACGGTCAGATGTACCTGCATCCCATGCACCCAGTACAGAACCATCTGTAAGCCAGGGCTGAGTCTTCTCTTCCCCTGCTAACTGATCACAGGGAACCCCCCATGGGGCTGTATGTGCAGGCAGGGAGAGAGAGGTAGCGGAGCAAGAGTAGGAACTTTGGACACTTGGGCCACTTCTTCATGTTACTTCAGGGCCTACTCAGTCCTGATGTTGTATATATCACTTCTGTTTGATGGAGTGTTGACGTACAGGCTCACTTTGAGGATTGGTGGGTCAGAGAATACACAGTTCATGACAGTTGCCTCAGGTCATGTGGTAACTTGGTGGCCCATGAGCAAGCATTCAGTCTCTATTAAGGCCAATAATAGGCCAAGAGCTATTTCTCAAAAAGAAAGTGATTTCTCATCTGAAGGTGAAGGCAGAGCCTTGCCCCCAAATCTTAAAAGCCTGCATTGCAATTCATCTCTAGGCACCTGCCAAAGGCTCCAAACAGCATCTCTCTCTGCCACTGACACTAAACACACAAGCAGATCTCCTGGATCATAAGGCCCAAGAGGAAGAGCAACTTGTGCAGCAGCTTGGACCTATAGCAGAGCATCTTCTTCTGGGCCCCACTCAAAACTAGCAGCTTCTCAGGTCACTTGGTAAATGGACTGGAGTAACACTCAAATGAGGAGTGTGTTTCATCCAAAATCCAAAGAGGTATTATGCCTCTATCTTAGTTGTAGGAGAGCCAGATACAACTTATTCTTCACCTTAGAAGGGATATCTCAACATGCCCTAAATAACAGGACCCCTGTTTAGGGGGTACCTTCTGAGGTAGAAGTGAATTTTAGATTTACTTACCACCCTGATGTGCAAGTGTCTTAACCAATAAGCCTAGAGTAGTTGGTACTTCTCACATACTAGGTCTAGTCAGCATAGTGTCATCAATGTAATGGACCAGTGTGATATCTTGTGGGAGGGAAAGACAAAATCCTTTCAAAATAAATTATGACGTAAGGATGGAGGGTTGCTATACCCCTAAAGAGGTGTATGTATACTATCACTGACCTTACCAGCTGAAAGCAAACTGCTTCTGGTGGGCCTTATGGACAGGTATGGAAGAAAAATGGATTTGCTAGACCTAGTAGCTGCATACCAGGTACCAAGGGATGTGTTAATTTTCTCACATAATGAAACTGCATCTGGTACAGTAGCCATGATTGCAGTTACCACATGATTAAGCTTACAATAAAATAATACACTATCATTACCTAGGATTTATCTGTCTATTGCACAGCTCAAATAGGAGAGTTGAATGGGAGTATGGTGGGAATCACCACCATTGTATCTTTCAAATGGTGGCACTAATCTCTGTAATCCTTCTAGGGATGTGTATTTCTTGTGATTTGTTATTTTCCTAGGTAGAGACAGTACTACATGGCTTCCACTTGGCCTTTTTCACCATAATAGCCCAAACTCTACAGGTCAAGAAACTATTGCGAGGATTTTGCCACCTGTTAAGTATATTTATTCTAATTACACATTCTGCAACTGGGGAAATAGCCATAGGATGCATTCAGGGAGCCACTGAACCTACTGTAAGACAAACCTGAGCCAAAAATCCCATTTATCACCTGACCTCTATAAGCTCTCCTAGTCTGACTGGCTCTGGAGAGCCACAGTGACATCATGGGTCTTCTGGAATCAGTGTCATTTCAAAGCCAATGTCCAGTAATCTCTGAAAGGTATGATTACTTCCTTTTCCCCAATGTACAACCCTGTTAAAAGGCCATAGATCCTTCTGAGAAAGGCTGGGAGAAAGATTAACCATATAAATTTTCATTAGTATATCAGAGTTCTTCCTAAAGGGTATCTGGCTTCCCATTCATTCAAAAGATTCTTGATCTGTAAACTGGCTCAACTCTGGGAATTGATTGAAGGACTGTGATTCACTGCTTTTATGATTGGAGTTAGAATTTCTGTTGACTTAGAACTTCTATGCTTATATAGATCAAGTAAGAATTTCTATTTCACTTCTAGGAACATATGATTAGCCAACACCATAGCTGTGCATGAGTCAGATTATTTTGACTCATTCATTATGGTAACCATGCCTATGTTCTCTTTGTTGGTTGAGTGCTGCCACTTGACCCCTATTTCCCTGGGATCCATATATTTCTAATACTTTTAGATTTTCCAGTTGAGTGGCTGTGGTTCCCACTCTAAAGTCTATCCTACAGAGAAGAGCCATCACAGAGCTCTTCAAGGATGCTGGGTTCCCCTCACAAATTTCTCAAAGTGTTAGTGAAAGGTCCTCAGCGTGGGTGAGTAGGTCTTAAATGACAAATCCACTCCAACATTCCAGTGTCCCTAAGCCTCCAAATCCCTTCCTCTATGTTAAACCAAGGCAGGTCAGGCATCTACAACTGGTTCATGATTGGCCTTCTTTTGGTCTATGTTTCAGCCACCTAACCAACAATTGGAGCCCTTTCTTTTTTAAAAAAATATTTAAATGTTTTATTTATTTGTGTGAGAGAGAGAGACAGCGTGAGCAGGGGAGGGTCAGAGAGAGAGGGAGGCACAGAATCAAAAGACAGGCTGCCAGCTCTAAGCTAGTTGTCAGCACAGAGCCCAATTTGGGGCTCGAACCCACGAACTGTGAGATCATGACCTGAGCTGAAGCCGGATGCTCAACTGACTAAGCCACCCAGGTGCCCCTGTTAGAACCCTTTCTAACTCCCCAGGCCTCAGAATTAAATTCAAAACCTCTGCTTGGTGAGCCCATAGCAATAAATTCGGCCTGACCCAACTTTATGTTTCTTCGACCAATATCCTACACCCTCAGAATCTATCCATGTTCCCTGGATGTCTGTTGGTATAAATTAGAAAACTTAAGTTGTTCTTTTTGAGTATAGTTCACCTCCTCATGGGTCATGCTTTGTGCCTCACCATTAGGGGTCCTCTGAAGGTCTAGAAGCAAAGAAGCGTGGTGGGGGTGGGTCCTGAGAGAATCAGCGTCAGCACTGTCTTATATGGTAGTTATCTCAGGGGGGATCATTACTGTTTCCTCAGGTAATGCCAGGTTAACCCCTCAGATGTAGATGGAAAAGCTGTTCCCACCATAGGTGGGGGGACCAATTCTACTGGGGCTATAAGGAGCTCTTTCCCTAGCAAAGAAGGCTCATTAAAGTATAAGGGCTCAATGTCCCCAGCTTCATCAGGGTTTTTCCGTATGTCCCCAGTCCAACTTACAGGATCTTATTCTTTGCCAATCAATGCCTTCACTATAACAGAAGACACTTTGTGAGTCTGGGAGTTCAACCTGTAATTCAGCTAATCACAGGATGAAGTTCTGAGTTTGATTTTTACCAATTTCAGCCCTGTGACTGCAGGAGTAAGATTCTCCTTCTGGGCATACATTGGAGCTTTTAGGTCATTTATGGGATGCTTGAGTTAAGAATTGGAATCCCTGAGATCATCCTTTTCTTTCAGTACTTGTCCAGCAATATTGGAGGCAACGAACTAATGGCATTATCCCTTAGTTTTCCAAAAATGTTCAAAAGTATCATATACAGTATCACTTACCTCTTTGCTTCATATAATGGTTGATCAAGAGTATATCCAGTGCAGGTATTTTATGTGTCTCTATAGACAGTTCACCATGGACTATTAGTGTTCTCTTTACTATTGGAAATAGAGTTGTTAAGATCTCTAAATCTAATCAGATTAGAGAGCTGATTTCAGAAACCCCAGAACCAATTTAGAAAACTCATCCTTAAGATTCTGTTCCTCTAGAACAATTCCTAGTATCAAATCTGTATTAGAGCTTCTCAGAGAAACAGGTCAATAGGATATATGCTTACAGGATTATGGAGACCAAGAAGTCCCATGATTTGCCAGCTGCAAGCTGGAGAACAAGAAAAGCTGGTGGTATAATTCTAAGCTTAAAGGCCTAAGAATCAATGGAGCCAATGGTTTGAGACTCCATGCAAATGTGAATGCCTGAGACTCAGGAACATTGATGTCCAAGGGCAGGAGAAAATGGATGTCTCAGCTCAAGCAGAGAAAGCAAATTCACCCTTCCTTGACCTTTTTGCTCTATATAGGTCCTCAAAGGTTGGATAATGCCCACTTGCATTAATGAGGGCAACCTTCTTTACCCAGTCTATTGATTCAAATGCTGATCTCTTCCAGAATCAAATACTAATCTCACCCTCACAGATATACCTAGAAATGTTTTACTAGCTATCTGAGCATCTCTTAATCCAGTCAAGATGACATATAAAATTAATCATCACAGGATGTTATGTAGACCCCACCTTTTCTGTGTGTGTGTGCGTCTGCGTGCGCGCATGTGCACATTGGTTATATGCTTTCAATTTAGGATTATGTAAATGACTTATATAAACAAAATTGATTCCCAAAATACCAGTTACTCAAAATGGGAAACAAACTGAAATAAATGAATTTAAATGCACGATATAACCACACAGATTCATTTCAAGTGACTTTCAAACACTGTCTTATTGTTAGTAGTAATATTGGTATTATTATTTTGAAATCTTATATAATGTAGGTTAAAGCAAAAATAACAAATTAATGTTTAATATTAATTAATGTTCATTAATGTTAAATTAATGTTAATGTTAATTAATGTTAAATTAATAATAATGTTAATATAAAAGAAAAAAGTTACAAATAAACAATCAAAGAAGCCAAATAAAATTTTATAAATTTATTTTTGAAAGAAAATGTTAATATGATCTCATGACTTATAATCAGCTTTATTCATGTATAATTTACATACAGTATCATGAATGCACCCATTCTTTAAAAAATTTTTTTTAATGTTTATTTTTGAGAGGGAGAGACAGAGACAGAATGTGAGACAGGTAGGGGCAGAGAGAGAAGGAGACACAGAATCCAAAGCAGGCTTCAGGCTCTGAGCTGCCAGCACAGAGCCTGATGCGAGGCCCAAACTCACAAACCGTGAGATCATGACCTGAGCCGAAGTAGAACGCTTAACCAACTGAGCCACCCAGGCACCCCAGTGAATGCACCCATTCTAAGTGTAACAGGATGATGAGTTTTGACACACATATACACATGTATCAAGATAGAGAACAATCCCATACTCCCCAAATTTCCTTGTGTTCCTTAGTAGTCAGTCCTCTTGTCCTCTGCTTTATGCAGCCACTGACACAATTTCTCTCGCTGTACAATATTGCCTATTCTAGAATTTCATATAAATTCAATCAAACAGTATTATTCTTTTGAGTTTTCCTTTGTTCACTCATCATTACTGATTTTTTTTTAAGATTCATCCATGTTGTTCCTTGTAGCAGTAGCTCGTTCCTATTTTATGCTGAGCTGTATTCCATTATATGATTCTAACAAAATTTGTTTTATTCAGTCATCTATTAATGAATCTTTGAGTTGTTTCCAGTATTTTGGCTGTTTTATGAGTAAATGTTCAATGGACATTTACATACAAGTCTTGTTCATACACAAGTGTAGTATGTGCTTAATTTCTGCTGGGTAAACAAACATCTACGAGGAGAATTATTGGGCATACAATAAGTATATATAAGAAGAAGCCACCAGAAACGTGTTGTAAAGTGGTAGCCAGTGATAATGGATGAGAACTCCAACTGGGTCTATCCCCCAGACTCCTGGTACCATCAGACTTAATTTGTAGTCATTTTAGTGAGTCTGTAGTGGTATGCCACTGTGGTTTAACTTGCATTTCTCTGATGACTAATGATGTTGAACATTTTTTCATGTGTTTATTAATCATTTTTAAGTCTTCTTTTGGAACTATTTTTTATGTATGTGTAATTGAATATTTTCTCCCATTTTCTTACCCAGTGTCCTTGGAAAAGCACAGAATTTTAATTTTGATTAAATCCATTTACCAATTATTTTAAGGTTAGTCCCTTTTATACGTTGTATAAAAAGTCATTGCTTATCCTAATGTTATGTTAATTTTTTAGGAAGTCCTATTTTTTAGAAGTCCTATTGTTTTAACTTCTATAGTTGCATCTGTAAGGCATCTCAAATTTGTTTCTCTACACCATGAAAGATGATGGCAAATTTTTTTCAATAAGAATATGTAGTTGTGCCATTAAATGATTTTCATTTCCCCATTGAATTATTTTGGGAAATTTGCCATAAAATCAGAGCTCCTGGATGGCTCAGTTGGTTAAGGATCCTACTTCGGCTCAGGTCATGATCTTGTGGTTCTTGAGATTGAGCCCTGCATCCAGTTCTCTGCTGTTAACACAGAGCCTGTTTGGGATTTTCTCTATCTCCCTCTCTCTCTCTGCCCCTCCCCAGCTTCTATGAGTGAGTGCTCTCTCTCTCTCTCTCTTTCTCTCAAAACAAACAAACAAACAAACTTCTAAAAATTTGTCATAAAATCAATGGAATATTTATGCATAGATCTCTTTCTGGACTCCTTTGTCTGTCTCATTGATCTATGTGTCTTTGCTTATGCCAGTTCTACTCAATACTGATGAATGGACATTTCAAAAAATATACTGAGTATTGATAATGTTGCAGTAAACATTGGGGTGTGTGTATCCGTTTGTATTAGTATTTTTGTATCCTTTGGGTAAATACCTGGTAGTGCAATTGCAGGATCATAGAGTGGTTCTATTTTTAACTCTTTGAGGCACCTCCATACTGTTCTCCAGGGTGGCTGCACCGGTTTGGATTTCCACCAACAGTGCAGGAGGGTTCCTCTTTCTCCACAGCCTCACCAACACCTGTTGTTTCCTGTGTTGTTAATTTAAGCCATTCTGACAGGTGTGATGTGATATGTCAACCATAAAGAAGAACGAAGTCTTGTCATTTGCAATGATGTGGGTGGAGCTAGAAGAGTATTACACTAAGTGAAATAAGCCAATCAGAGACAGATACCATATGATTTCCTTTTTTAAAAATTTTTTAATGTTTTTTACTTATTTTTGAGAGACATAGAGAGACAGTGTGAACAGAGAAGGATCAGAGAGAGAGGGAGACACAGAATCTGAAGCAGGCTCCAGGCTCTGAGTTGTCAGCACAGAGCCCAATGCAGGGCTCAAACCCACAAACGTGAGATCATGACCTGAGCCGAAGTCTGACACTTAACAGACTAAGCCACCCAGGCACCCCTTTTTTGTTTTAATTTTTTAATGTTTATTTATTTTTGAGAGAGATAGAGCAGGGGAGTGGTTGAGAGAGAGGGAGACAGAATCCAAAGCAGACTCCAGGCTCTGAGCTGTCAGCAGAGTCTGATGCGGGGCTCAAACTCACGAACAGTGAGATCGTGACCTGAGTCGAAGTCAGATGCATAACTGATTGAGCCATCCAGGTTCTCTTTTGTTTTGTTTTGTTTTGTTTTACAAAAAACAATTTCAGAAGAGAATCAATAAATTGGAGCAGCTGCCTTTTATCTCTATGTGAACATATATGCTTAAAACATGTGAACCTTTCTCTGACTTATCTTTTAAAACTAGGTTTAATTAGATTGTCTTCTTGGTTTGTCCTTCCCTGTTTCTATGGTTCCATTAGACATAGTTTTCTTCTGTCTGTCCCTGGCTGTTAGACTTTCTCCTCATCTATTCCTAGAGTGCATCAAAGAGATGGCTACAAAGTTACAGGAGCACACTAGTAGAACATCTAATATTTTTAAAAAATTTTTAAATGTTTTTCTTTATTATTGAGACAAAAACAGAGCATGAGTGGGGGAAGGGCAGAGAGAGAGGGAGACACAGAATCTGAAGGAGGCTCCAGGCTCTGAGCTGTCAGCACAGAGTCCGAAGCGGGGCTTGAGCCCACAAACCGTGAGATCATGACCTGAGCCAAAGTCTGATGCTTAACCTACTGAGCCACCCAGGCACCCCTAGAACATCTAATATTTCACAAGGAATGCTTTTCCAAAGATAATATGTTTGGTGAGAAAAATAGGGCAAGGGGAGTGGGGGAGGCCAATAAACAGCATTTTGGCAATGGGAATTACAAGTATAGATGTGCAAAATCATGACACAGCCAAGTATATTCAAAACAGAAAAGAGCCAGAGGATGCAATATGTGCAAAGCATAATGGAAAATTGTATTATAAAGGTCATTTGACTCAACTTACAAAGAGTGGCATTGAGATATTGTTGGGACCAAGGCACCTGAGTGGCTCAGTTGGTTAAGAATCCAACTTCAGCTCAGGTCATAATCTCATGGTTCGTGGGTTTGAGCCCCACATTGGGCTCTGTGGTGACAGCTCAGAGCCTGGAGCCTGCTTTGGATTCTGTGTGTGTGTCTTTCTCTGCCCCTCCCCTACTCATTCTCTCTCTCTCTCAAAAATAAATAAACACTAAAATTTTTTTTAAAAAAAGAAATTATCTGGACCATATACAAAAAGTGTCTGATTAGACATGTATTTTCAAGAGACAGGATTTCCAAATAGACTGAGGAGTAGAAAAATTAGGGGACAAAGAAACTGGGAAGGCATCAAAGGGAACATTATAAATGCATGTATTTTATTTTATTTTATTTTATTGATGCCTGTATCTTTTTTTATTTTTATTTTTTTGTAACTTATTTTTTATTTTTTTAGAATATAACACTATTTTTAACATATGCAATTATTTTCCATCATTTACAATACAGTAGTTACAATGACACTCCAAATGGATAAGCAAAGTAAAAAATCAGAACCCCAACTTCTATTTCATGTAATTAGACTTATACAGAAATTAGAAGGTTAAGTAACAACTAGTTAATCACCTAATTTCACAGCTATCTGAAGTGGCAATCATTATATA
>NC_043708.1:29872260-29882353 GCF_006229205.1 Suricata suricatta
TAAATGCATGTATTTTAAATACTAAAGTTTAATTTTGAGCAAGAGCTGCATTCGTTTTAAAAAGAGGACCAAAGTATTATTTTTACTTCCTAATTAATTTCATGCAATTAATTCATTCAAATTAATTACTTCATCCAAATATGTATTCTGTATTACGCTTTGTTCTTGGTATTGGGATATAACAACAAAAGACAAAAACAACCTTGACCTCATAGAGATTATATTCTGATATTCAAAGCAAATACTTCAAGAGCATACCCAAACTGCCACATTAAAGCAAAGAGAGGCAGACAAGACTGGACAGGAAGGACAGGAGGAAGAGGGTCAGGAGTTTTTATTAAATAATTTGTTTACACTTTAATAAAAATTAATTTGTTTCTCTCTTTTGGTTACCAAATAAAGCCAGGAGGTTGGGTGGGACAAACATTATTATCATTTTTCTTCTCAGATTTTGGAGCAGAATGTTAAAATCATATGAGCAATTTCTCCTGCTTTATACATCTCTTCTGATAGCAGTGGGCACTGTTGCTACAGGGAATCCCATTCTGCACATACCCATCTTCTAGCCACTGATGGGAGATGTCCCATCACACCACTCCAGATAGTCACACTTATTGACCTGATGTCTACAGAGTTCCCCTGATGACATGAACTTGGCAATCTGTTTGTTCTGTGCTTATCATTGGGAAAACATTTCCATGATCCCAAATCCCAATCCCAGTCAAAATCATATAAGTACCCAACTGCTGATAAATGGAATCCACTGGGTCAACAAGAAATACATTCTCTGCACCTTTAAAAAGTTACTTTGGAAGTAAATGAATTTTGGGTTCTCCAATGCCTGTCTCCTTCCTTTCCCATGCATCACATCTGTTCTCAAGAAACACAAATAGGACTGATTTGGGGGAAGGAAGCTTTATTTGCTGCTTATAACAATGAACAGTAGATAGGAAGATGTTAGGAATTGCCTTTGCCTAATGGCAATGTTCCTGATATTTCTGATACTGACAAAAGGGAAGGTCCCTCCCTGAATTTTTGTGCAAATTGTCAGTAATGTGCTCAGTTTTAGGCATGTAGTAACATTTCCACTGCCAAGAGACTAAAACTTAATAATGCACAGGATATTAAATTAGAGACATTTTCCTAACCTGAAGACTGTGCCTTAGTCTCCTGGGGACCAAAATGTTTTCTAAAGTACATAAATACAGCAGTTGACAGTAAAAACAAAAAAGACAAACTAAGACTCACCACTAGTAGCCAGGAAACTTTTTTGGCAGATGCTGGACCACTGTCCACACTACCTCCATAGCCTCTGTGCAGGCAGTGCGGTGGGGACCACCCATCATCACAGTGGCAGTGATGTTTATTATTGCAGATCCCTTTCATGTTGCAGGTCTCAGCCAGGCAGACTTGTGACAAGAGAGACAGACTGACACACTTTTTGTGAATACAGATCTTGCCTGGACCACACACGGTGCCATCTTTTACTTCACCAACATCAGGTGTGTCCATTCCTACATGGTAGTCAACACTCCAGCAGATGACACCATTGATGTGAGCTTGCTGCAAAGTGGAGTGATCTCTCAGATGGGGAATAACCCTCACATTCCCACACTGAACTCTGCCACAGAAGATATCTGAGGTATTACATTTTAAATATGTTGTGCCATCTATACCACAGTGGCCAAAACGGTTTCCCAGGGTGTTCATTTCTTTGTAGCAACTCGGAGATGCACCCTTTGCACCTTCACCAAAAATCTCCCTGCATTGTTCTTCATGGTTGTTACATCTCCCTCCATAGCAGTAGGCATCATCACCACAGGGGACCCCGTCCTGCACGTATGCGTCTTCAGGGCACTGATGGGAAGTCCCATTGCACCACTCTGGAAGGTCACATTTATTGACCTGATGTCTACAGAGTTTCCCCGATGGCATGAACTTACAGTCTTTGCAACAAAGCCCGAAAGCACAAGCAGCCCTGGACCTCAGAGTGCAGCTCATCAGACAGCAGGGGTCTTGTTCACACTGCTTTATAGATCCACAGTCACATTCCTCTTCCCCTTCAACCACACCATTCCCACAGCGCTTCAGCATAAAGACTTCCCCTGGACGTGGAATATTATGTAGACAGGATCCCTGGTTTAAAGTGGTCTTTGTAAAATCTATGTAACTACAATTGGTGAATTTCTTTGCTGGAACTCTGGTAGCATTCATGATGCAACCACTTTGCTCACACAAACAGAATTCTTCATCATGCTGCATACCCAAATTATGTCCTAATTCATGGGCGACAGTGAGGGCAAAAAGAGACCAGGCATCTCCTTGGAAATTATTAACCCCACAATCAATAGGAGGATGACATATTCCTGCAACATAGGCTATACCAAGTACACTTATAAGTGAATTTTTTATGAAAAGATGTGCAGCGTCATACTGTAGCTGGGAAAGACTGATTTGTTTCCAATGAGAGAAATCCTTCAAAACCTGTTCTATGCTTATCATTGGGAAAACATTTTCTTGATTCCAAATCTCAATCCCAGTCAAAATCACATAAGTACCCAACTGCTGATAAATGGAATCTACTATGTTGACAACAAGAAACACATCCTCCTGTACCTTTGAGAAGTTGCTTTGAGAATAAATTAAGAAATCGCGCTCTACCACCACAATCAGCTCCAGAAACCATGAGTGGGTCCACCATTTATCATTAGAATTTTGTGTCAGAGTTGATTCGTTAGCCTCTTCAAATCTCAGCTGTTGGAGTGCAATTTCCTTCTTTGTCAAGCCACATCTCATAGGTGGGAATTGTGTCTCATTAGTGTTTATCTCATAAACCAAGTGTTCAAATGTGGTAGAGTGGCTGATGGGTTCAATTTCATAAGTAAGGTCATTTATCTGCAGCATTCCTCGAAAGCCTCCAGAACAGGTACTGAGGGCAACCAGGGACTCGGGGACTCCTTCCACATAACCATGATAGTAGCAGTCATCAGGAACAAAAGGCTGATCCTGGACAAGGGCATGCTGATCTGTGTATGTGAATACCGGGAAGTGTCTGGAAACCAAGAGCTTCTTGATCTTCATATGTACAACATGTCTCCAGCCCCCAAACTGCAGGCTGTAGGAGAGCCAGCCTGGAGTTTTTGCACTTCTGCCTTTGCCAGTCACCTTCAAAGGAACAACCACCTCTGGGGAACTCCGGTTTCGGGAGGGCCCAGCCTGGGAGAAGCTGGAAGGGAACAAAGACATTCCGAACGAGAACAGCAGGAGAGCAACTCTCATGGCCACCTCAGTCTCCCAGCCACCCTTATGAAGCTGCCATTATAAAGTCATTTGTCCAGGGAAAAAGAGTGTGAGGCACTGCTGGTCTGGTTCCTTCTAATTGGTCATTGTGTAGAGCTGACCTTTAATGATCTGTGTCCTGGCAGAGTTGGGCATCAGCTGCGGTGCTGAAAGTGAAAATAAAAGGGTGGGGAGGTGGTGGGATTGGGTAAGGAAAATGGGAGAGAAGGAATTGAATGACCAAAAAGTGATTAATGAATTAAGAAAATGCTTTGGAGTTGCTTTCAACAAATGGGAGTGGGAATTTAGAGGGGTATAGATAAGGCAGTATTGGCTACATGTTGATAATTGTTAAAGTCCGCTAATAAGTACTTGGGTTTTCATACAATTATCTTAATCCATGTAGGTGGTATGAAAATCTCCATAATAAAAAGTTAAAGCCAAACTAAAGAGACTTAAGAGTAGGGTGACTCTGTATCTCAGTTGGTCCAAGACCATGTTGGTCTATGCCTGTTGTTCCTGCATAACTACTGATACTTTCCCCTTTTGACTGTCAAAACTGGAGAGATCATAAACAATCACAGTTCTTATGTCAGTTTGCATTGGTCTTATGATTTGCTTTAATCTTTCTTTATTACAAGTTATTTACTTGTCTCCTCACTGTATTTATCTTCATTCACACCTCTCTGAACTGCAGGATTGCTGAGTGCAGGGTTTATAATTTTAACTTATTTTAGTACCCCCTATAATGCCTAGTATAGTTCTTTTTTTTTTTTTTAATTTGAGAAAGATAGAGCATGTGCAAGTTGGGGAGAAGGGCAGGGTGGGGGGGGGAGAGCAAAAATCTTGAGCAGGATCCATGGCCAGTGTGGAGCCTGATAAAGATCTCAATCTCACCACCCTGGGATCATGACCTGAGCCGAAACAGAGTCAGACGCTCAACTGACTGAGCGACCCAGACACCCCTATAGTTTTTTTATACAATGAACAATGAAAAAAGGGAGAGGAGTGGTGAAGTACTTGGGTTACAGATGAATGCTATTTAAAATGTATTTGTATTTGATTATTATTTTTAGAAGAGGAAAAAGATCCTAAAAAGCTGACATCCTCTAAAGGAGTGGGGAGAACAACATTGGTATCTGTAGAAAAATGTCAAAGACAAAAGAAAATTCCTTATAAAGAGAAAATGAGAATCTATGAAGTTCAAAGGCTTGGGAAGAAGAACTCTGTTCTCTTGAGGCAACATCATCACAGTGCCTGGAATTTTAGGATTGTCTGGGAAGATTCCTAATTTTTGCTCAAATATATTTACTAACAGCTTTTGACAGTGGATAATTTCTGTACCGGGCATGCAGCCTGACTAGCAACACTCATCCATTTCTTTCCTTATGCATTAAACCAGTATTTATGTGTTTGGAGTATATGAAGTACAGACATTGTGCTAGATACTAGAAAACAAAAATAAAAATAGAGAACATTAAATAAATTATCAATTTAAGACAGAAATTTGGGGCAGCCACAAGAATGAGCTTTAAGGGGCCTATAATATTGTATTTAATATTTTAAATGTTTTGTGTTTTTTTGCTGAGGAGAGTGTCTGTAGCCTTCATCATCGTCCCAACTGAATGACAAAAATTAGGCTAAGAAGCACTGAGTTGTGGAAAAAGGGACACACAATCAGGCCATCATAATATGATCTGAACCAGATTAATCTAAGGCTAATAAAGGTTATGATTTAGTAATGCTTTGTGTATAGACCTCCATAAACCCCTGAGAGATTTTAAGCAATGAGAACACTCATTAATATAAGAGTGTTCAAAATTAGCCACTACACAGGAAAATTTGAAATGCCCTGAAATATTACAACTCATATATAAAAAACTTGATCATTTTTCTGATATTCAATAATTTATGTAATTATTTTGTTACCAATAACAAGTTGTGAAGCTAAATTTTTCGAACAAAACAAAACTTGGATTAATTCTGTCACATACTTTTTCCACTTCTTTATCGAAATTAGCATACCTTACTGCGGGGAAGGGGGGACACTTAAAACAATATGTGTGAAGATCTTAAAAAGGTAATGCACAATTGGAACTGGAATAGTTTGTCCAGGGTCTCTATCCTAAGAAATGCAGATAAGAAGTTAGCTGATATTTCAGACTCTACTTTGCCTTATTCCTCCTTTCTTCATTTTCCAGGACATTACATTTACACAGCCCTAATATTCTGAGTTTCCTCATTTGTGTGTAGTGTCAGTAGCTAAAAATTCATTCTGATTGCCTTTTTATCACAGAGTTAAATAGTTAACCAAGTAGACTTCATCTTTTCCTTTTTAATATACATTATTTTAGTTATTATTTATTCTAGATTTGCTATATGGATGCTGGTAGATAGGAGGATGTATTGATCTGAACAATATCCTTAGTGTTAACCTGCCTAGACAGTTTGGACCCATGTGGGCAGTGGACAGACACTTTATTCCAAGGTGCAAGTAGCCCACAAGGGAACAGCAAAGTTCATAGGCAAATTCAACCATTGAAAACTTCCAAGGATAAAGATCTCTGAATTGGGTGAAATCCTTACTTCTAGATTTGTTCCCCATAGATTTCTTTGTATGCTTTTGTTTATTATGCAGTGGGAATCATTGTGGACGGGAGGATGGAAAGTGAGAAGGGCCAATCGAGTATTGTAGAGAAGGCTGCTAAGCTCTGTAAACCATTCTCTCTCATTCTTAGAGCTCATCTTGAGAACAGGGAACAAAAGGAAATTCTTGAAAGAATCTTTGAGCCATACTCGCTGTCCTCATATAATTCTTAGGACCTCAGAGACCCAAACTCCTAAAGGAACATCACCCTCCCTTAATACTGTGAAGTAGTATCATTAAAAATCTTTATTTTCTAATGTTATTGGAATCTCAAAGTAGACAACAGCTATCCTCCATATGTTTTATCAACTCTTTCTTTTCCTATAGCTATGTCAACTTCCTAAAGACCTCTCCACCTGTGCATCTGCGCTCTTACTCCATCATGCTTGAATGCACTATTTTCCCATCTGTCTGTCACCAGTGTCTGAATTAGAGAGTCATTAAATCAATTTAATGGATCATGACCTGCATTTTTTAAGGAAATTGAATAAAAATATTAGAAGACATTCCTAGAAGTCTTTTAGCAACTCATACAGATGGTACCAAAATTTTGGGGGTGTTTGTATATGTGTGGTCACTGAATCACAATATCAAGTGGATTTCATAGTCTTCAACACAATTAAAAAATATATCTATAGTGATGCCAAATCTAAAGACAAAATGCTTTCTATTATTTTCACTGTTACATCCCTGTCTGAATCCGCACACATTTCTACCTCTCTTCTATCCCACTCCATTTCCCAGTCTCAGTGGAAAAGTGATCCATCCCAAATTCAGGTAGTAACCCATAATCTTCTGTTTCACACCACATCTCTTACCTAAATGTGGACTGATTCTGTTAATGTTTTCTACTTTCAACTCTATTTTACTGGCAGTTGGAGTAACCAACTTATTCTAGTTCACCCAGGACTGTCCCCATTTTAAAACTGAAAGCCCCGCATCCCAGCCATGCCCTCAGTCTGAGGAAAACTGGAATAGTTGATCACCCTACTGCAGCACCTTACTCCCCACCCATGCTCAAGTTTCTTCCATCTTTAAAAAGGGAAACAAAACAAAATTAAGAAACCTCACATTATCCATGGTCCTACTCTGGCTCCCAACTCATGCAAACAACCAAACTTAACAGATGACTTACCAAAGGAGAAACAGCTACTTCCATGGTCTTTTCTTTCTTGACGGTTTGTACCACACTTATCAATGAACAAAGATTGGTTAGTTGACCTCACATAACAAAGGGAAACTCAAGCCCTCCTCCTTTTATCTCCTAGGTGACTAAGTTCTAAATTCAAGTGCTTAGCAACAAGGATCTTTCATTTCTTCAGAAACAACTGGCAGTCAAGGATATCTTGCTCTTGCTCCACTAATTCTATGCAACTTCAGTATAGTTGGAATTGGCTAGCTTCTTCAATCCCATCCTATGTCTTCCGACAATGTTGTTTCATTTCTGCTTCATAATTTTCCCCATGCTACTGTGTTGGCCTAGACTGTTCAATGACTTTTCACTATGGAACTAAATTCTGCCATACATAACTCTAGCTCAAGGTCAAATTCTACATGCTGTGTCAAATATTTTCTAAATAATCTTGATATATGTAATTCCCTTTATAATTACCAACATTGATATAGCATAATTCCCTTTATAATTACCATATTCAATATTTGTATACAGTTTATAGCCTTGATTTTTTGTTTTGTACAAGTTTTAAAAACTGTATCTCCTTTTATATTTTTGAGAAAAACATGCTCGAAATCATTTGGTAGAGAATTTATGACATAGTGTTTGGCAAAAATATAATCTATAAGATGACTTTAACTATATAAACATTACATAGAGTAAAAATTAATTCAGTAAAATATTAATGCTAACCCTGAGTAGATTCTGTTTTAAAAGGATTCTTGGCCAATGAGCCTTGCCACCTTCTAATTTAACTAGGAGACTCAGAGCTCTATAACTATCAATTGGAAGCATTTTTAATGATGGTTCTTCTTTAAATTTCCTCTCAGAGGGACCCCTGGGTGGCTCAGTTGGTTAAGCGTCGACTTCGGCACAGGTCATGATCTCACAGTTCATGGGTTCAAGCCCCGTGTCGGGCTCTGTGCTGACAGCTAGCTCAGAGCCTGGAGCCTGTGTTCAGATTCTGTATCTCCCTCTCTCTTGACCCTCCCCTGCTCACAGTGTCTCTCTCTGTCTCTCAAAAATAAATGAAAAAACACTTAAAAATTTAAAAAAAGAACAGTGATCAACATTTATAAATAAATAAATAAATAAATAAATAAATAAATAAATAAATAAATAAATTTCCTCTCAGAAAAACTTTCTTCTATTCATGATGGTTTTTTCAGGAATCTGCTGTAGGAGTGCTGACAACACTGACTCCATCTTTGGCCCTGTATCTTGTTCATGTCCATACAATGACCCCTTTGGGGCTCTGTGTTCCAGACCTCATGGAAGTTAATGTATGCCCTGAACAGAATGCAAGAAGCCTTATAATCTTCCCTCTGGTACACAGATGGCACCACTTTAGATAACTACCTTTTTGTTCTATAAAATCCGTGGGTGAGGGTCCTGATTTTGCTGAGGGTCACTGTTTGCTCAATACTCCTGTCAGTAAGTTACCCTGAATAAAATGCTGTGTAAACAGTATGGAATGACTTCCTTCATTTTTATGTTTCAATGTGCCTTCTCAGTCTTGAGGATTCATTACTGTCCCTCTTCCACCTTATAACATTTGCTTGGAGGTTCCTTTTCATAAACTGTCTCATTCATCCAGGTAGAACTAGGGAACCCCTGTCTTAGGAAAGGTACATTAAAAAAACTTTTGTCTGGAACTGAACTCGGGATAAAATTTGCTCCTATGCCAAGGATGATTAACAATTAAGAAAACTGGGGCGCCTGGGTAGCTCAGTTGGCTGGGTGTCCAACTTTTAGCTCAGGTCATGATCTCACAGTCCATGAGCTCGAGCCCTGCATCAGCCTGTGCTGACAGCTCAGAACCTGAAACCTGCTTCATATTCTGTGTCTCCCTCTCTCTCTGCCCCTCCCCAGCTCACACTCTCTCTCTTTCAAAAATAAAACAAAAACATTAAAAAATTTTTAAGAAAACCTATCCCAGGAAATGAGAGAGTAGGACACTACAGATGCTCAATCCTGGAAAAGTTATGGTAGCAACACTAGAGTGCCTGCTTCTGATAGAATGGTATCCTCAGAGATCTAGAAGTAGGGAAGGATTGAAAGGTTCCACACATAGTTTTGGTTTGATCTCTCTTGCTGAAAGATCATTTCATTTCTCTTGCTGAAGAAAATCATTTCTTTTAAAAATAGCATTGAGGACTTCTGGTTCCAGAAAAGATAAACACTCTTACCCCTATTGCTCTTGCTCACCATAAGTTAAAACACCATACTTTATGTATAAAACAAACATAAACAAGTTCAGAAAGGTGAAGCAAAGAATACAAACCAACGAAGGACATACATTGGGACCTAAGGAACACATGGCAGGGATTTCTCTGCATTTTCTTTTTTTAAAAAAATTTTAAACCACTTATTGACAAATGAATGACATACAAAAAGCTATACATATTAAATTTGCACAACTTGGTGAGTTTAAGCTGTGGCTTTATATAAAAAAAACTGACATCCAAGTTAGTTAGCATATAGTGCAACAACGATTTCAGGAGTAGATTCCTTAATGCCCCTTACTCATTGAGCCCATTCCCTCCCACAGCCCCTCCAGCAACCCTCTGTTGTTCTCCATATTTAAGAGTCTCTTAGGTTTTGTCCCCCTCCCTGTTTTTATATTATTTTTGCTTCCCTTCCCTTATGCTCATCTGTTTTGTATCTAAAATTCCTCATATGAGTAAAGTCATGATATTTGTCTTTCTCTGACTGACTAATTTCACTTAGCCTAGTACTCTCTAGTTCCATCCATGTAGTTGCAAACGGCAAGATTTCATTCTTTCTGATTATTGAGTAATACTCATTGTGTGTGTGTATATATATATACATATACCACATCTTCTTTTTTTATTTTATTATTTTTTAAATAGTTTATTGTCAAATTGGTTTCCATACAACACCCAGTGCTCTTCCCCACAAGTGCCCTCCTCCATCACCACCACCTCTTTTCCCCCCTCCCCCTTTCCCTTCAACCCTCAGTTCATTTTCAG
>NC_043708.1:29882453-29895028 GCF_006229205.1 Suricata suricatta
TGTTTTGGCTATTGTTGACATTGCTGCTATGAACATTGGGGTACATGTGCTCCTAGAGTGGCTAAAATGAACAAATCAAGAAACTATAGATGCTGGCAAGGGTGTGGAGAGACAGGCACCCTCCTACACTGTTGGTGGGAATGTAAACTGGTGCAGCCGCTCTGGAAAACAGTGTGGAGGTTCCTCAAAAAACTATCCATAGAACTCCCTACGACCCAGCAATAGCACTGCTAGGGATTTACTCAAGAGATACAGAAATACCACATCTTCTTTATCCATTCATCCATCGATGGACATTTGGACTCTTTTCATACTTTGCCTATTGTTGGTAGTGCTGCTATAAACATTGGGGTGCATGTGCCCCTTCAAAACAGCATACCTGTATCCCCTGGATAAATACTTTGTAGTACGATTGCTGGGTCATAGGGTAGTTCTATTTTTAATTTTTTGAGGAACCTCCATACTGTTTTCCAGAGTGGCTGCACCAGTTTGCTTTCCCACTAGCAGTGCAAAAGAGATCCTCTTTCTCCACATGCTCGCCAACATCTGTTGTTGCCTGAGTTGTTAATGTTAGCTATTCTGACAGGTGTTAAGTAGTATCTTCATGTGGTTTTTTTGAGTTGTATTTCCCTGATGATGAATGATGTTGAGCATCTTTTCATGTGTCGGTTGGCCATCTGGATGTCTTGTTTGGAGAAGTGTCCATTCATATCTTTTGCCCATTTCTTCCCTGGATTATTTGTTTTTTGGGTGTTGAGTTTGATAAGTTTTTTATAGATTTTGGATACTAAGCCTTTATCTGAAAACTCATTTGCAAATATCTTCTCCTATTCCATCAGTTGCCTTTTAGTTTTGTTGATTGTTTCCTTCGCTGTGCAGAAGGGTTTTATTTTGATGAGGTCCCAATAGTTCATTTTTGCTTCTGTTTCCCTTGCCTCTGGAGACGTATTGAATAAGGAGATGCTGCTGCTGAAGCCAAAGAGGTTTTTGCCTGTTTTCTTCTTGAGGATTTTGATGGCTTCCTGTCTTACATTTAGGTCTTCCATTTTAAGTTTATTTTAGGTATAAGAAAATGGTTCAAGTTCCTTTTTCTGCATGTTGCTGTCCAGTTTTCCCAGCACAATTTGCTGAAGAGACTGTCTTTATTCCATTGAATATTCTTTCCTGCTTTGTCTAAGATTAGTTGGCCATACGTTTGTGAGTCCATTTCTGGGTTCTCTATTCAGTTCCATTGACCTGGGTGTCTGTTTTTATGCCAATACCATACTGTCTTGATTATTACAACTTTGTAATACAGCTTGAAGTTTGAGATTGTGATGCCTCCAGCTTTGGTTTTCTTTTTCAAGATTGTTTTGGCTATTTGGGGTCTTTTCTGATTCCATACAAATTTTAAGATTGTTTTTTCTAACTCTGTGAAGAATGCTAGTGTTATTTTGATAGCTATTGCATTGAATATTGCTTTGTGTACTATTGACAGTTTAACAATATTTGTTCTTGCTATACAGGAGCATGGAATATTTTTCCATTTTTTTGTGTCTTTCAATTTCTTTCTTTCTTTCTTTCCATAGTTTTCAGTGTATAGATTTTTCACCTCTTTGGTTAGATTTATTCCTAGGTATTTTATGGTTTTTGGTGCAATTGTATATGGAATCTATTCCTGGATTTCTCTTTCTGTTGCTTCATTATTGGTGTATAGGAATGCAACCAATTTCTGTGCATTGATTTTATATCCTGTGACTTTGCTGAATTCATGGATCAGTTCTAGCAGTTTTTTTGGTGGAATCTTTTGAGCTTTTCATATAGAGTATCATTTCTTCTGCAAAGAGTTGAAGTTTGACCTCTTCCTAGCCAATTTGAATGCCTTTTATTTCTTTGTGTTTTCTGATTGCTGAGGCAAAGACTTCCAATACTCTGTTGAGTAACACTGGTGAGAGTGGTCATCCCTGTCTTGTTCCTGACCTTAGGGGGAAAGTTCTCAATTTTTCCTCATTGAGGATGATATTAACATTGGATCTTTCATATGTGGCGTTTATGATCTTGAGGTATGGTCCTTTTATCCTTATTTTCTTGAGGACTTTTATCAAGAAAGGATGCTGTATTTTGTCAAATGCTTTCTCTGCATCTATTGAGAGGGTCATGTGGTTCTTATCCTTTCTTTTATTGATGTGTCTCTGCATTTTCTTTTACCCGCATTGCAGTATGGAGAAGTCTACAACCTTGAAATGCAATAGTCACAGACAAAAAAAAAAAAAAAAAGCCCCCAAGACAAGTTTGCTCTGTCTAACCAGAGGACCGGGAAATGAGTAGCCTGTACAGAAACGTTTTATGAAATAACTTTCCTATGCCAACCAAATGTCATGGGAAAAATTGTAACTCTACATGCATCCTCATTAGCATGAGCAACATAAGGGGTTAAACATCGAATTATACCCACTTCCAATGAAGGGCTTCCAGCCTTGCACAGGGGTAGTGTCAGAGAAGATCAAATAGAGTTCTGGGACTTTCATTCTCACCATATAGTCATAGGGACCTCATTTGGCAGTGTTAGTGGATTGGGCAGCAGCAATAAGGCATCCTTCAACCTCCTAACATGGGTGATATTAGAAGAGACCAAGAGGGGTGAGAGTGAACTACCACACCTAATCAGTCTGAGATTCTCCTTCCTTTTGGCATGTCATCTGAAACCTGGATATCTACCACAATCTACCAATGACAACTCAATGCTTCCACTACTAGTGCAGTATCAGAGTGGGGGTTGAAATTTAAGTAAGATCTCAAGCCCCAAAATATAGCACCCAAAGTGCTCAGAATAAAATGAAAATTGGGGCACCTGGGTGGCTCAGTCGGTTAAGCATCTGACTTTGGCTCAGGTCTTACAGTTCGTGGGTTGTGAGCCCTGCATAGGGCTCTGTGCTGACTGCTAGCTCAGAGCCTGGAGCCTGTCTTCAGATTCTGTGCCTCCCTCTTTCTCTGACCCTCCCCTGCTCATGCTGTCTCTCTCTCTCTCAAAAATAAGCAAAACATTAAAAAAATAGAATAAAATGAAAATTACCTGTCATAGAAAGAACTAGGAAAGTTTCGACTTAAATGAGAAAAGACAATCTGTATATGCCAACTCCAACAGATGTTGGAGGTATCTGATGAGGATTTTGATGCAGCAATCATAAAAATGTTTCAGTGGGCAATAATAAATATGATGGAAACATTGACAAAATAAAAACTTGCAAATAGTTTCACCAAATAAGTATAAGAGAGGCAAAACAAAATAATGAAAATTTTGTAACTGAAAAAATACAAAACCTGAAGCCAAAAAGCCACTGGATGGGCTCAACAACAAAATAGAACAAAGCCCATCTCTGGACTTGAATGTACAGAAAGACTTATTACCAAATCTGGAAAGCAGAGAGAAAACAGACTGGAAAAAATATGAAGAGTCTCTGGGATCTGTAGGACTATAACAAAAGATCTAACACTCATGTTTATCACAGTTGCAAAAGAAGAGAAAAATAGGGCAGGGCTAGCAATTACCTAAATAAATCATGGCTGAAGATTTCTCAAATTTGGCAAAAGTAATAGTCTACAGAATCAAGATGTGACAGAACCATATAAAGAATACCCATACTATGACATATCATAATAAAAATTTGAGAACTAAAGACAAAGAAAAAATCTTGAAAATGCTTAGAGAAAAACATCTTGCATAATCTTACCTACAGAGGAAAAATAAATAATTTGAAAAACAGTAGATTCCTCATTAGAAACCACAGAGGTGAGAAGGAAGTAGCAAATATTCCACAAGAGTTGAAAGAAAATAATAATCCAGAATTTTATATACAGTAAAAATATCCATCAGGAATGAAGAGGAAATCAAGACATTTTCAAATTAAGGAAATATAAGAGAAGTTGTCACAGACCTGCCAAAACAATGGCTAAAGTAAATTCTTGAGACAAAATAAATTATAAAACAATGAATCTTGCAACAGCTCTAAGGAAGGAGAATGAAGTAAAAATGAGTAAATACAATGGACTTTCCTTTTCTTTCTTTCTTTTTTTAATCAGAGAGAGAGAGGGAAATACAGAATCTGAAGCAGGCTCCAGGCTCTGAGCTAGCTGTCAGCACAGAGCCCGATGTGGGACTCAAGCCCACGAACCATGAGATCATGACCTGAGCCAAAGCCGGAACCCAAGTACCCTGGACTTTACCTTTCTTGAATTTACTAAATTATGTTTGATTGCTGAAAAAAATATTGTCCAATGTAGTTCTCAATGTATATGGTGGAAATATTTAAGACAAATACACTAAAAAGGTAATGGCATAAGGGCTTAAAGAAACTGAGGTTTCTACTCTTCATTTGAATGAGAAAATTCTTCATAATTAAAACCACAGAAAGCAAAGTGAAAGACAAAAAAACAAGCATAAAGAACAAAAAACATTTACAAATATGGTAGATATTAATCAATTATGCCAATTATCACTTTAATAAATTTTATTTTAGAGAAAGAGAGAATGCAAGCAGGGAAGAGGAGTAGAGGTAGAGAAGGAGAGAATCTAAAGCAGACTCTGCACTGAGTAGATCCTGGGATCAGGAACCTATGATCATGACTCAAGCTGAAACCAAGAGTCAGATGTTTAACCAACTGAGCCACCCAAGCATCCCTAAGTAATCACTTTAAATGTGAATGGTCTACATATGCTAGTAAAAATAAATTATCAGAAAGTATAAAGATAATAGTTTAATTTCTTTTTTTCTTCCAAATTTTTATTTAAATTCTAAGTATTACTATACAGTGCAATATTGGTTTCTGGAGTAAAATTCAGTGATTACATACAACACCCAGTGCTCATCATAACAAGCGCCCTCCTTGATACCTATCCTCAGTCTAGCTCACCTCCCTCCATCAACTCTCAGTTTGTTCTCCGTCATTAAAAATCTTTTATGTGCCACCCCCACTCTCCTTTCCCCCTTCCCCTATCTTCATCTGTTTTGTTTCTTAAATTCCACATATAAGTGAAATCATATGGCATTTGTCTTTCTCTAACTAATTTTGCTCAACATAATACTCTATTGCTCCACCCATTTCATTGAAAATGGCAATACTTATTTCTTTTTGATGACTGAGTGATATTCCATTATATATATGCCACATCTTCTTTCATCCATTCATCAGTTGATGGAAATTTGGGTTCTTTCCATAATTTGCCTGTTGTTGGTGCTGGTGCTATAGACATCAGGATGTTTGTATCCCTTCTAATCTGTATTTTTGTATTCTTTTGGTAAATACCTAGTAGTGCAACTGCTGGATCATAGGGTAGGTATATCTCTAACTTTCTGAGGAACCTCCATGCTGCTTTCCAGAGTGGCTGCACCAATTTGCATTCCCACCAACAGTACAAGAGGGTTCCTCTTTCTTCACATCCTCCCCAACACCTGTTGTTTCTTGTGTTGTTGATCTTAGCCATTCTGGCAGGTGTGAGGTGGTATCTCATTGTAGTTTTGACTTGTACATCCCCAATGATGAATGATGTTGAGCATCATTTCATGTATCTGTTAGCCATCTGGATGTCTTCTTTGGAAAAATGTCTATTCATGTTCTCTGCCCATTTTTTAACTGAATTATTTGTTTTTGGGGCATTGGGTTTTGTTACATTCTTCACATATTTTGGATACTAAGTAAGATATATCACTTGGAAATATCTTCTCCCATTCTGAAGGTTGCCTTTCATTTTTTTGGAATTTTTTTTGTTTTTTAAAATTGTTTTTGTTTTTAATGTTTTTACATTTTTAATGGTTTATTATTTCTTCTTCTTCTTTTTTTAATGCGTGTGCTTTTTCTTTTAATCAGGTTTCATGCCCAGCATGGAACCCAACATGGGGCCCACTCTCATGACTGTGAGGTGAAGACCTGAGCCAAAACCAAGAGACAGATACTCAATTGACTGTGCCACCCATGCGCCTCTTAAATGTCTGGTAGAATTCCTCTGGGATGTCATCTGGCCCTGAACTTTTATTTGTTGAGAGAATTTTGGTTACTGATTCAATTTCTTTGCTTGTTATGGGTCTGTTCAAATTTTCGGTTTCTTTGTATTGCAGTTTTGGTAGTTTGTATGTTTCTAGGAATTTGTTCATTTTTTGAGATTTTTCCAGCTGGTTGGCATTTAATTTTTCATAATATTCTCTTATGATTATTTGTATTTCTGTGGCGTTGGTTGTGATATCTCCTCTTTCATTTTATTTATTTGGGTCCTTTCTCTTTTCTTTTTGATAAGTCTGGCTAGGAGGTTATCAATTTTATTAATTCTTTCAAAGAACCAGTTCTTAGTTTCATTGACCTATTCTACTATGTTTCTTTAAATCATATTTCTGCTCTAATCTTTATTATTTCCTTCTTCTGCCTCTATTATACTTTATTTGCTGTCCCTTTTTCTACCTCCTTTAAGTGTATTGTTAGGTTGTGTATCTGAGACATTTGCTTCTTGAGGTAAGCCTGTATTGCAATATTCTTCCCTTTTAGGACTGCCTATGCTGCATCTCAAAAGGTTTTGGACTGTTGTGTTTTCATTTTCATTTGCTTCCATGTACTTTTTTATTCTTTAACTTCCTGGTTAACCTATTCATTCTTTAGTACTATGTTCTTTAACCTCCATGTATTTGTAGTTGTTCAAGTTTTTTCTGGTGGTTTACTTTAAGGTTCATAGCACTGTGGTCTGAAAATATGCATGGTATCTCGACCTTTTTGTACCTGTTGAGGGCGGATTTGTGACCCAGTATGTGATCTATTCTCTGGAGAATGTTCCATGTGCACTCAACAAAAATGAGTATTCTGCTATTCTGCTGCTTTAGAATGAAATGTTCTGAATATATCTGTTAACTCCATCTGGTTCAGTGGTCTAGTATGTTATCAAAGCCATTGTTATTGCTGTTATTGTTTTTGATTTTCAGCTTAGATAATCTGTCTATTGCTGTAAGATGTTAAAGTCTCCTGTTATTGTATTATTATCAATGAGTTTCTTTATGTTTGTTATTTTTAATTTATTTTTTAAATGTCATTTATTTTTGAGAGAGAGCAAGCAGGGGAGGTGCAGTGACAGAGGGAGACAGAGAATCCAAAGCAGTCTCCACAAGGTCAGTGCAGAGCCTGATGTGAGACTGGAGCTCAGAAACCATGATATCATGACTTGAGCTGAAATCAAGAGTCAGACACTTAACTAAGTCACCAGGCACCCCTGTTATTTTTAAAAAATCTTTATTTATTTATTTTCAAAAAGAGAGAAAGAGATCAGGTGGGGGAGGGGCAGAGAGACAGGGAGAGAAAATCCCAAGCAGGCTCTGTGCTGTCAGGACAGAGCCCAGTGCAGGATTCAAACCCATGAACTGTGAGATCATGACCTGAGCCAAAATCAAGAATCGGTGCTTAACCAACTGTGCTACATAACCACCCCTTTTTAAGTTTGTTATTAATTGATTCATATACTTAGGTGTTCCAAGTTGGGGGAATAATAATTTACAATTGTTAGATCTTGAGGAATAGACCCCTTAGTTATGATATAATGCCTTTCTTCATCTCTTGTTACAGTCTTTGCTTTACTATCTAGTTTGTTTGAGGGCAGCTGAGTGGCTCAGTTGGTTAAGCATCCAACTCTTGATTTTGGCTCAGGTCATGATATCACAATTCATGGGATTGAGCCCCACATTGGGCTCTGCACTGACAGAGTGGAAGCTGCTTGGGATTCTCTCTCTCTCTCTCTCTCTCTCTCTCTCTCTCTGCCCCCTCCTCCCCCCTTTCTCAAAATAAAATAAATAAATGTAAAAAAAAATCTAGTTTGTTGGATGTAAGTATGGCTACCCTGGCTTTCTTTTAACATCCATTGGCATGATAGATGGTTCCCCCATCTCCTCACTTTCAATCTGCAGGAGTCTTTAGGTCTAAAATGAGTATTTTTAGGCAGCATACAGATGGGTCTTGTTTTTGTTTTGTTTTGTTTTTTATCCATTCTGATACCCTATGTCTTTGATTGGAACATTTAGTCCAGTTACATTCAGAATAATTATTGAAAGATATGAATTTAGTGCCAACTTATAAAGTTGGTGTTTCTAATGATGTTCTCTGCTCCTTTCTACTCTTTGTGCTTTGGTCTTTTTTTCTCCCACTCAGAGAGACCCTTTTAATATTTTTTGCAGGACTGGTTTAGTGGTCATTAACTCTTTATTTTTTATTTGTCTGTGAAACTCTGTATCTCTCCTTGTATTCTGAATGACAGCCTTGCTGAATAAAGTATTCTTAGCTGCATATTTTCCCCATTCAGCACGTTGAATATATTCTGCCATTCCCTGCTGGCCTGCTACATTTCTGTGGACAAATCTACTATGATAATGATCTATCTTCCCTTGTAGGCAAAGGACTTATTTTTCTCTTCTTGCTTTCAGGATTTTTTCCTTGTCTGTGTATTTTGTGTATTTGACTATGATATGCTTTGGTGATGGTGGCTTTTGTTGAATTTAATGGGAGTTCTCTGTACTTCTTGGATTCTGATGTCTGTGTCCTTACCCAGATTAGGGAAGTTTTCTGCTATAATTTGCTCAAATAAACCTACTGCCCCTTTTCCTCTCTCTTCATCTTCTGGGATTCCTATGATGCAAATGTTATTATTTTTAACAAGTGGCTGAGTTCCCTTAGTCTACCTTCGGGATCAAATACCTTTCTTTCCCACTTCTTTTCAGCTTCATTACTTTCCATAATTTTATTTTCTGTATCACTAATTTGTTCCTCTGCTTCATCTATCCTTGCTATTATGGCATCCATTAGGGTTTGCATCTCAGTTATAGCATTTTTAATGCAGTAAGGGTTTCTCTAGTGTCGTCTATGTTTTTTATTCAAGCCCAGCCAGTATCCTTGTAATTGTTTTAAGTTTTAATTCGGACATATTATTTATACCTGTATTAATTAAATCCCTGGCCACAATTTCTACTTCCTGTTCTTCCTTTTGGGGGTGAATTCCTCTGTCTTGTCACTTTGTCCAGAAAAAAACAAACAAACAACTAGATCCTAAGTGTGATTTGGTCTGCTTGTTAAAAGAAGCTAGGTAAAAAAAACAAACAAAAAAACCGGTAAATAAACATATTTTTAATTTAAAAAATTGACAGAAAAAGGAAGCTAGATCCTATTTCCCCTGGAGCTGAAGCTTTGCAGCACCCTATGATCAGTAGACTTGATCTGATCAAGAAATGTATGCTGGTGTTCTGGGGGAAGGGCCTGATACTGTGATTCTCAGGCCTACTTGCCTTAGTGGAGATGTGCCTGGAGTGCTTGGGGGGTGGGGGGGGGGTGGGCGGGACTGGGTGTAGCAGTTCCAGTCTACACTTGGTAGCCCTGTTTAGCTCATTGAGGTTGGTCACTGCTGGTGGCCAATGGTGAAAATGGCTTTGCCCCACTCTCTCATCTCTGGAACAGAGAGGTCATGTGACCACTTCTCAGGAAGCCCTCACAGATGAGCAAATAATCACCCTCCCTGTGTATCCAGCTTCCATCAGAATCCCACCCACATCCTATCTATGTCTGAGCTGTCAACCTCCCAGGTGGCACAGTGCTCCAATATTTTATATCTGGCACAGCTGTGTTTCAAAATTCTAAACTTCTAAACCATGCACTTGTCTTCTGGGGGAGGGTCTTCCTGCACTGTGACTGGTACTTGCCTGTCCCAGAAAACAGAAGGGCAACTTGCAGAGGGTCTGAGTTTATGGTAAATCACAGCAAAAAGCCAACACTAAGGCTTGCTGCTCTCAGCCCCCAACTTTTTTCCTATGCTGGTGAATGGGGCAGCTCAATGGCACCCCTGGGCCTTTTGCCTCTACAGAAGTTGGATTACCTTTACCAAATGCATTCCAAGCAGGGGAACCGTTTCTCCCCATAGGAACCAGGGGATCCTCACACCACACTGCCTACCACTGGGACTTTGCCCTCCTTCCCCAGAAGAGCATCAGGTGTGACCCTGACAATGACACTGTTCTCCAAAACTTCAGACTCTGTTTATAAAAAACTTTTACAAAAAAGTTTATGAAAAACTTGCAGTATTTACACCCTCTCTTTTTTACACGTCAATGGTTTTGCGGAAGACTTTTTCCTGTGAAATCCCCTGTGCATGTGTTCACTGTTTCTTCACTCTTTCTCTCTCTTGGTCTCTTCTCCCTCTTTCAACAGTCAGGGATCCCTCCCCTCTACAATGTCCATGTATCTTTCCTCCCCCAGATCAATTCTTCCCAGTTCCTACCTTTCACAATTTGGTCATTTTTTCTGAATGTAGTCATGCAGCTTTGTTCTCTCAGTACTCATATTGATTTCTTGTGCATTAAGAATGATTTGACATTTATCTAGCTGTGTTCAAGGGTTGGAGGCAAATGTAGGGCCACCCTACACCTCTGCCATGTTAGCCACCCCCTCCCACCCTGGAAATTTATCTTAAATTTTTGTGGGGCTATGTTCCTTTATCAAGGCACTTTGGCAAGGAGGGGATTTATCCAACTTCTAGAGGCAACCTACAATTTTTTGGCTTTGGGCCCCTTCCTGCATCATCAAAACCAATAATAGTAATGAATATCTCTGCAGATTCTTTATAGACTCCTCTGACCACAACCTCTATTTTAAGAACACATGGTGAAATTAGGTTCACCTAAATAATCCAAGCTAATGAACCCATCCCAAGGCTCTTAACTCCCACTCCCCAATATGTCAGCGCCTTAATTTCCATAACTGGCTTAAGATAGTTGGTACCAGAAGTGTCTAGGATGTAAACTCTACAAATGGAACGTTGAAATTGGTCCACTCAAGAGCCATGGGCAGCAAACCCTTTAATGGTAGCACATGGGGTGATGGGAAGAGTTGTGCCATTATATTATTTCTTTCTCCTATGGTGGATATGCATGGGTTTTAGGTACAAGGGGGTGTAGTGACATAGGTAAGAGCTTTAGTTCTTCAAAGTGCTGTAGCAATGGTACCTATAATAATTGTGAACTTGTATAGCTATTTATAAGTTACATAGAATTCCTGTATAATGGTTCAGATCAGCGAGCTATCAAGTTGGAGGTTCTTATGAGACCCAGAAAGCATCCATGTAAAAAAGACATTGAAACCCTATAGGCACCTGGGTGGCTCAGTTGGTTTAGTGTCAGACTCTTGATTTTGGTTCAGGTCATGATCTCACAGTTCATGAGATCAGGACCCAAGTTGGATGCTGTGCTGACAGTGCAGAGCCTGCTTGAGATTCTCTCTCTTGCTTTCCATCTCTGTCCTTCCTTGGCTCTCACTCTCTCTCTCTCTCAAAAGTAAATAAATAAACAACAAAAAAATGTGCCTATAGATGAAGGCAACATTGTGACAAAAATCAGACCTAGCACTCAGAGAAGTGAACATACCAGAATGAACTGAACATGTAAGACTAGAAATCTACCTACTGGAAATGTTTCCAGAGAGGGCCCAGAAAGCATCTCTACACTGAATTGATAAAGAATGACTAGCAGGGAACAGCTGGATGGCTCAGTTGGTTGAATGTCCAAATTCAGCTCAGGTCATGATCTCACAGTTCATGGTTCAAGCCCCACAACAGGCTCTTGCTGACAGCTCAGAGCCTGGAATCTGCTTCCAATTCTGTGTGTCCCTCTCTCTCTGCCCCTACCCTGCTCATGATCTGTCTCTCTTTGTCTCGCAAAAATAAATAAATGTTTAAAAAATAATAATTAAACAAAGAATGACTAGTGAAAGGCACATTGACACCCCCAAGCAGATCAGTAGCGCCTATCTTCTGGTACCTGGGCTGATACTGCTATGGACCTGGATTCCCAGTCTCATTGAATGTGACAGGCATCCAGATTGGCAGGGGCCACATGAAAGCATTTAACCATCAAAAGTAAAGCATTTGCAGTTAATGTAACATTAATCAAATTGAATGTCAACCTAGTAAACTTTCAGACACAGGGGTCTATGATGATGTCTAATAAAACATGATATTCCTATGAGATAAATAGATAGGAATAAATCAGGGCATAGCATGACTTATGCAAGCAAAAATCCCTAAAGAATGATGTTAGTAGCCACAATGAAAAATGATCATCTCTCACCCATTGCCAGATTGGGCCAGTTTTCAGACCTAGAACCCATGTCTGGAGTGGGAAGAGATCCTGTCAATGAAGCACACTGGAGGCAACAATACATGTATTTATAGAACCCAGGACCTTACTCCTTCCTCAAATGATACTCAGATCTGGGAGAAAGGGAAATATTCAGGTACAGGGTGTGAGCTGCCATTAATAACAAGGGAGATGAATGTTATGGGGATCGTCCATGAGTGTGGGGGCATATGGAGGCAAGATAGCAGACAGATTGCTGGGACAGGTCCTTCTCATCACCTATGCCATGCCTCTTGTCATTCTCCCAGTCCTTCACTAAAAAATGGACAGATGTACTTAGCAGCTGGCAGAAAGCTTTCACTGGTTTTCACTGGTTCCGTGATAGAGGGAATAAGGGTCACTATGTAACAGCAAAGGCCAAGAGAAAGCCCCTCAGACAGCCTCCTGTGCCAACAT
>NC_043708.1:29895128-29901733 GCF_006229205.1 Suricata suricatta
TGGGACAGGTCCTTCTCATCACCTATGCCATGCCTCTTGTCATTCTCCCAGTCCTTCACTAAAAAATGGACAGATGTACTTAGCAGCTGGCAGAAAGCTTTCACTGGTTTTCACTGGTTCCGTGATAGAGGGAATAAGGGTCACTATGTAACAGCAAAGGCCAAGAGAAAGCCCCTCAGACAGCCTCCTGTGCCAACATAGGAGCAATATGCAGCTAAGGCAGTAGCAGAGATCATGTTTACCTGAAGGACATAAGAGTGGCGGGCTGCATTTATTTCAATTTAAGATTCCTGTGTAGCCCCTAAAAAACCTCACTGGTTATGGCAGTTGCTTGTTCTGTGCCCTTCCTCAGGTCATCCTTCAGAGGAGCAGTTCAGTACCCAGAGCATGGCTGAGCAGCAGTCTCCAGTTATGTTACCTGAGCAGCTATGAGAAATTAACCCAGGCCATGGTTCCCCTGGGAAGCTCTAGCCAGAGTTTGAGTGTGGTGGCACTGAGCAGGGCCACTGCTGCCCAACATAGGAGGCCGTCAAGGGTCACTCTGGCTCAAGGGCTCCCCATGGGCCTGGATGAACCTGAGGCACACCAACTCTGATGTCTGAGGCTCTTTCAATGTGATTCAGACTTTTTCTCCCTCCTTTCACAGAAGAAGTATTACAGCCTAAAGCCTCTCTCGGTCTACTCTTCCTCCTCCCCTTTGTCCTTAGGGATGTTTCCTTCAAGAAGCCTCCTGAAGGTCGAGACATCTGTCTTGACATCTGCTTCTCCAAAGACAGTGGGGCTGACTGTGATCTGACAAAAGAGCTACATGGGCTTGGGGACGTGCTCAATCAACACTCTAACACTCTTGGCAAGGAGGGCTGTGTCCCAAGAGGAATGTGAAGAAGCACGAGGTGGCAGGTAGCCCAATGCTGAGGAATTTACCAATGGTGGCTCAGGAAAAGGTCCTGATGGAGGGCAACTCTCCCTCCCGTGCAACGATTTAGGCATCTGGACCATATGGGAACCACGATGTCTACAAGGATGGCAGAGTTGACAGGTTTGACTAAGTTGTGTTGATACCCCGTAAAAGGTAATGAGAATGAGAGGAACTACCCTAGTTCACAGAACGTCGATGCCATGTGTGAATGCCAGAAGGCTGTTTTGGTTGCTTACCAAAGGGCCCTTCTCTCCTGGCATGGAAGAGGAGTCATAGCTGAGGAGCAATCTCAGGGTCAGATAGGGTTCCAACCGCTCCAGGGACTTTTCCATGGTCATCCAGAGCAAATGTGTTATGCTGGGGAAACTCAGGAGCTTGAAACAGGAGACAGTGCCATCTGGGTGGATAACCCTGAAAAGACTGGCTCTGCACAACCATATGAATGCCTGGAACTTGTCCCACCACAGGACCATGTGCCCACTTCTCTTCCTGGCTGCCCTCGCTTCCATGTGGGCTGCTGTGCCACACCAAGCATAACCCAGCTGGACAAGTCACGCTGTGAGAGGAAGGAGATTCCACCGAAGTAGCTGCAAGGACACCATCCCAGGGGTTGGAGCTCACACATTCTTCTACAGGGACTCTCAGAAGCAAGGAGAAAGCAACTGCCCAGCCTGAACAACTAGAAATGCTTAGTTTTCCATGCGAGTAGGCAGAACAAGGCTGAGAGAAGTAGGCATGCTACACTGCATATATCATGTGAAGCCAGAGGCCCCAGAAGAATGCACTGGGAAAGACACAGAGACTAGATCAGTGGTTGCCAGAGGAAGGGGAGGAGGAGTCAGCAAAATGGGAGAAGGGCGTCAAGAGGTACAATTTTCCAGTCATACAATACATAAGCCCTGGCGAGGTGGTGTACAGCATGATGACTATAGTGAATGATACTGTATTGTAGATTTGAAACTGGCTAAGAGAGTAGATCTTAAAAGTTCCCATCACTAGAAAAAACTTTTTTGTAACTATGTCTGGGGACAGATGCTAACTGGACTTAACTGTGATGAGTGTTTTGCAATGTACACCAATATGGAGCTCTCACACTGCACACTTGAAACTGATAACATGCTACATGCCGATTATACCCCAATAAAAGGAAGAAACACCAACTGTGCTGGTGCGAGGAGAAGCATCACCTCTCAGGAGTTCAGCCGTGCCTCTCTTCCACAGCCCAGTTTGATGAGAAGACAGATTGGCTCAGATCAGTGTTGGGAACAGCTCTAGTGGTAATGAGGTCCCTGGAAGTAACAGAGGCCAGGTGGCTGCTCTTCACGGGCTGAAGCTAGGGAGCCACAATTACCATACAGTTTGTCAAGGTTGGAGAGGCAGCGAAGGGGAATCACCTCTAGGGACTTCTGAGGTGGTAGGAAGCACAGCATCTCTGGTGGCAAACAGATGAGGAATCGCCAAAGAGAGTGCTGCCGAACATCTACGATGGGAAGAAGGTACCGTTGGCAGAGCAGAGGCTCAGAATGGTTGCCCCTGTAAAACGTCATGACCCTTGTTCAGTTCCTGGAGCAAAGATGATTTTCAGAGGGAGGGGCTGTTGATTGAGGAGATTGCGGGGTTCCCAGGAGAAAGGACCTGTCAGTCATGACACATGGATAATGTAATGGTTCTCCCAGCTCTTCCCCCACAAACCTTATAGCTATTTTCCTTAAAGTCTGGCTCCTCATGTGATGGTGTTATAATAAAGATACACTGCCAAACTCATTATACTGGAATATCTCAGGTTTAACAGAACCCATAATGAGAATAATGGGAATAAATGCACATATTAAGTGTTTAACATGTTCTAGCCCTTTCTTAGGTGCTTTCTTTTGATCATTATAAAATCTTAGCAAAGTACATTTCATCTCTCAATGGAATTTGGACCTTAAAACTGTCACAGCCTAAGACTGTCCACGAGCACGTGTTTTGCAGGTGTAGATCTGTAGACACTCTTGTGCTATGACAGAAAACTTCTCATCTTCCCACTGTATCCCCCAACTATTACTTGAAATGCTTTTGTTTAGGGGCACCTGGGTGACTCAGTCTGTTGAGAGTCCAGCTCTTGATCTCAGCTCAGGTCTTAATCTCAGGTTCATGAGTTCAAGCCCTGCATTGGGCTCCCTGCTGAGTGTGAAGCCTATTTAAAAAATATAGCAGCAATAAAATGAACAAATAGCAGAAATTCAGTATATAACCAATTGGAAAACGGTCCAATAACAAGAGCATACCAAGGCACACAAGATTCTATATGGGCATGTATAAAACATTAGAATCCAAATCTTAATGAATTTAAGAGCTCCTACTGTCATTGAAGGAATTAGTAAGAATGGGATCAGACGGGAAATGTCAATGAATTTAAACCCATAGACCCTTTTGTATTGCCAGCACGTTTTATTTGAAGGTGGCAATCTCAGGGTAAGGTTATATAATGATCAGAGTGACTATTTTTCATTGTTCTAAGTAGGTGTCAGTGTGATTTTCTCCATTTTGTGCATTTCAGTTTTATTTACTAACAGGAATATTGTTGCTTCCATACTTTACTTTTTGGCACTCATCAAAAATTCTCTTAATTGGAAAAGGCCACCAGTGATGAATGTAAGCAGCAAAACAAATGCTCGAATAAACATTAGAGTTACTGCCTGGTTTACATTAACGACTATTTTGGCTCTAAAACCTACCTCTCTGACAGGTGGGGGACCACTGTCTATGCTTCCACCTAATCCTCTCTCATCGCACAATGGCGGTTTCCAGCCTCTCATACAGTGACAGTGTTTGTGATTGTTACACACTCCTCTGAAATGGCATGTACTGACATCACAGTCAAAACCCATGTCCTCATAAAAAGTACAGTTCTGTTTCAAACAGTATCTTCCTGGGCCACATGTTGCACCGTCCACTACAAGCCCCATTTCTGGCACATCTGTCCCATGGTGGGCATCGAATCCAAAGCATTTTTCTTGTTTAACGCCTGGTATTGTTATATGACGGAATGTGGTGTGCTCACCTCCACCAGGAATTTCACGGACATTACTACAGTGCAGCATTCCACAAAGAACATCATCTTCTTCACAATTAATAGGTTTTCCTCCTGCTCGTTCCACCCTCACTCCACAGTTTCCAAATCGGTCACCTACCATATTCAAATGTTTATAGCATTCTGGTGAAGCATCTTTAATTTGGAAGCCAAAAAGGGCTTGACACTGCATATCACGGTCACTACAGTTTCCTCTCACACAAACAGCTAATGCCGAACACGGAGTTCCATCCTGGGTGTACACGTCATTTGGACACTTACTGGTCTTCCCATCACAGTATTCTGGTAGATCACAAATACCAAGTATGTCTCTGCAAATCCTTCCAGGTTGAGCAAATTTGCAGTTAACACAGCAGGGCCCTTCACTGCAGTCACTGCCAATGGAAAGGTAACAATTGGTCTCACAACATTTATTCTCCTTACAATCTTTGAAGGAGCCACAGTCACATTCTTCAGCCTCATTTATGACCTTGTCACCACAACGAGCAGCTACATAAGGAAAATTTTTGTATGGCTCATTTGGTATGCTCAGACAACCATCCCAACCAGAAATCCGGTAATGCAGTTGCGCATAAGAACAGTTGCTCAACATGTCCATTAAACCAGGCTCAGGAGTCATGACACAGTAGCTTCTTCGAAAACATCTGCAGCCATGTCCATCATGCTGGAGGCCCAAACTGTGACCTAATACATGCGCTGAAATGGCTGCACCCCAAAATATTTGGAAATCTATTACATAGACAAATAATGCTCCCCAGTTGGGGTTGCATGTTCCACTTTCGTGGGCATAATAAAACCGTCCTGCGATTTTATGTCCTGTAAGAAGCAATGAAGTATCGTGTGGAATTTCTTTATGAAATCCATAAAACTTCCACAACCCAAACATCTCTATAGCTCTGTATGCGCTAGGCCAATTTATTACATCATAGGCATCCCGATCATTCCATATGCACAAAAGACGGACGTTGACATCTATAAGACCCTGTTTATAAATCGTATGTAGTACGTTGTTTATCATCACCACCCCCTCTATTGCCTGCGTCAGATTACGCCTCATCAAATATAAAGAGTTAGAAACTGTGTAGTGGATTTTTAAGTATTTCTTATGTGGCCACCACAGATAAACAGGGGCGGCTCTAGGAGCTCCAGAAAGGACTGCCTCTTCATACACCTGATCTGTTTCTTGCTCTTCAATCTTACACCTTCGAGACTCTGACGGTCTTCCTTCTGACACAAGCATAGAAACCACATGCTCGAATCTGGAAGAAGCCTCCAGCGGCTTTATTTCGTAAGTGAAGTCATCTACCTGCAGCATGCCGTGCAGGCCCCCGGAGCAGGTGTCCAGTGTGCCCATGGACCCAGGAACCCCTTCCAGGTAGCTGTAGTAGTAACAGTCTCGAGGGACAAATGGGTAGTCCTCCTGCATGGCGCCTTGGTCGTTGTTGGTGATGACAGGAAAATGTCTGGGCAGCAAGCTCTTTTTGACTTTCATGTGAACCACATGTCTTTGGCCTCTGAGGTGGATCTTATAGGAAAGCTGGC
Source organism: Suricata suricatta (assembly GCF_006229205.1). Lineage (NCBI taxonomy): Eukaryota > Metazoa > Chordata > Mammalia > Carnivora > Herpestidae > Suricata > Suricata suricatta. Next base: position 29,900,666 of record NC_043708.1, read on the forward strand.
CTTGTCTCTCAGCTCCACTGCCCCTGTGGGACACCTTCCTGGGGATCACAACTTCAGAGGAAGTGAAGCGCCATCGCGGGAGGGCATGGGAGCAGCAGACCGGGGACAACAGGAGCCAGAACAGAGGCAGCCAGAGATCACCTGTCAAGTGGGCCTGGGCCCAGGCAGGCCCCATGAGTGAGCGAGCCTGTGACCACAGGAGGTGCAGTCAGGTGGGGGGCAGGCAAGAGGATCCCTGAAGCAGCAGCTTTCCTAGCAGTGGGGTCCTGAGGAGACCAGAGACCGATTGGGGGCTTGGCAGAGGCCAGACAGGTGGAGGAGGCAGGGGAAGCTGTTACGTAATAATGGTGTGCTCATTTGGGGGAGGGGCTGTGCTCGGGAGCTGGGTGTCCTAGCACAGGGGCCCTAGAGAGGAGGAAACATGGGAGGAATTGGGAACAGCAGTGTGTATTTCTGGGCTGAAAGGTCCCATGGTCTCTGGGAGAAGTCACAGGGGAAGAATAAGGGCATTTGGTGGAATGTTAGTGAGTGAAGGACTTTCCTTTCTCAAACCTAAATGACATAAGAGATCAGCATGTCATTAAAACAGAGGATGGAGGCCCAGTTGGTGAAGCATCTGACTTTGGCTCAGGCCAGGATCTTGAGGTTCGTGAGTGTGAGCGCTGCGTCAGGCTGTCTGGTGTCAGACGGAGCCTGTGTTGGATCCTCTGTCCTCCTCTCCTCCTGTCCCTTCCCTGCTTGCCCTCTCTCTCCCAAAAATAAACAAACACTTTTAAAACATGTAAGAAAAAGGAAAACAAAGGATGGACGGGAAAGTGGAAGTTTATTTCTTTTAAAATATAATTTATTGACAAATTGGCCAACATACAGTGTATAAAGTGTGCTCTTGTTTTTTGGGGTAGATTCCCACGTTTGGTTGCTTACATACAACAGCCAGCGCGCATCCCAGCAAGTGCCTTCTTCAATGCCCATCATCCATTTTCCCCTGTCCCCCAACCCTCCCGTCAACCTTCAGTTTGTTCTTGTATTTAGGAGTCTCTTACAGTTTGCCTCCCTCCCTCACTTCCC
>NC_043708.1:29901833-29904047 GCF_006229205.1 Suricata suricatta
GTGTATAAAGTGTGCTCTTGTTTTTTGGGGTAGATTCCCACGTTTGGTTGCTTACATACAACAGCCAGCGCGCATCCCAGCAAGTGCCTTCTTCAATGCCCATCATCCATTTTCCCCTGTCCCCCAACCCTCCCGTCAACCTTCAGTTTGTTCTTGTATTTAGGAGTCTCTTACAGTTTGCCTCCCTCCCTCACTTCCCCCCGCCCCTCTTCCTCTCCCCTATGGTCTTCTGTTAAGTTTCTAAAGATCCATATGAGTGAAAACATGTCTTTTGGGGTTTTTTTTCCTGTTTGTTTGTTTGTTTGTTTGTTTTCTTTTCCAGGGCTTCTTCAATAAACAAATCAAAGCACACCTGGTGGAGGGTCTAAAACATCACTTTAAGTAGGGAGATAAAGCAACCAGAGCTACAAGAACAGAGAGCAAGTAATGCACTCCAAAAAACACCTCCTGAAGGGCCAGGCCCTGGACAGTGTAGGACCCTTCTTTAATATAGTTGTGCTCGCAGGACACATAACAAGCTTTTAAAACACATAAGGGACAAAAACTAGCCAAAATGATGAAACAGACCAATTCTCTTCAAAAGAAATTCCAGGAAGAAATGACAGCTAAGGAATTGATCAAAACAGATATAAACAACATAAGTGACTAAGAATTTAGAATGATAATCATAAGAATTTAGAATAGCTGGGCCTGTAAAAAGCATAGAAGACAGCAGAGAATCGATTGACTCTTTAACAAACGGTGCTGGGAGAACTGGACACCAACATGCAGAAGAATCAAACTAGACCACTTTCAGGTGCGCTCGAGTGGCTCAGTGGGTTGGCCATCTGACTTCGGCTCAGGTCATGATCTCACAGTTCTTGTATTCGAGCCTCGAGTCGGGCTCTGTGCTGACGGCTCAGAGCCTGGAACCTGCTTCAGATGCTGTGTCTCCCTCTCTCTCTGCCCCTCCCCCACTCATGCTCTGTTTCTCTCTGTCTCAATAATAAATAAACACAAGAAATTAAAAAAAAACTAGACCACTTTCTTTCACCACACACAAAAATAAACTCAAAATGGATGAAAAACCTAAATTTGAGACAGAAAACCATCAAAACCCTAGAGAAGAAAGCAGGCAACAACCTCTTTGACCTCAGCTGCAGCAATTTCTTGCTTGACACATCTCCTAAGAAAAGAGAATTAAAAGCAAAAATGAACCATTGGGACCTCATCAAGATAAAATGCTTTTGCACTGCAAAGTAAACAACAAAACTAAAAGACAACCAACGGAATGGGAAAACATATTTCCAAATGACATATCAGATAAAGGGTTAGTATCCAAAATCTATAAAGACCTTACCAAACTCAACACCTGGAAAACAAATAATCCAGTGAAGAAATGGGCAGAAGACATGAATAGACACTTTTCCAAAGAAGACATCTAGATGGCCAAAGGACACATGAAAAGATACCCATCATCAGGGAAATACAAATAAAGACCACACTGAGACACCACCTCACCCTGGACAGAGTGGCTAAAATTCACAACTCAGGAAGCAGCAGATGCTGGTGAGGATGTGGAGAAACTGGCACCCTCTTTCACCACTGGTGGGAATGCAAACTGTTGCAGCCACTCTGGAAAACAGTGTGGAGGTTCCTCAAAAAATTAAAAATAGAACTACCCTACAACCCAGCAATAACACTACTAGGAATTTATCCAAAGGATAGAGGAGTCGCAAACTTATAGGGGCACATATACCCCAATGTTTATAGTGGTGCTTTCAACAATAGCCGAATTATGGAAAGAACCCAAATGGCCATCAACAGGTGAATGGATAAAGGAGATGTGATTTATATATTCAATGGAACATTACTTGGCAATGAGAAAAAATGAAATCTTGCCATTTGCAGCAACGTGGGTGGAACTGGAAGGTATTATGCAAAGTGGAATAAGTCAGTCAGAGAAAGATGTATGTTTTCACTCATGTGGATCTTTAGAAACTTAACAGAAGACCATAGGGGAGAGGAAGAGGGGCGGGAAGTGAGGGAGGGAGGCAAACTGTAAGAGACTCCTAAATACAAGAACAAACTGAAGGTTGACGGGAGGGTTGGGGGACAGGGGAAAATGGATGATGGGCATTGAAGAAGGCACTTGCTGGGATGCGCGCTGGCTGTTGTATGTAAGCAACCAAACGTGGGAATCTACCCCAAAAAACAAGAGCACACTTTATACAC
>NC_043708.1:29904147-29995744 GCF_006229205.1 Suricata suricatta
ATGTTGGCACAGGAGGCTGTCTGAGGGGCTTTCTCTTGGCCTTTGCTGTTACATAGTGACCCTTATTCCCTCTATCACGGAACCAGTGAAAACCAGTGAAAGCTTTCTGCCAGCTGCTAAGTACATCTGTCCATTTTTTAGTGAAGGACTGGGAGAATGACAAGAGGCATGGCATAGGTGATGAGAAGGACCTGTCCCAACAATCTGTCTGCTATCTTGCCTCCATATGCCCCCACACTCATGGACGATCCCCATAACATTCACCTCCCTTGTTATAAACGGCAGCTCACACCCTGTATCTGACAGCACTGGTGAGATCTGAATATTTCCCTTCTCCAAGATCTGAGCATCATTTGAGGAAAGAGTGGGTGAGAGCTCATCATTTTCCATTGTGAGTATTAACATCATTCTTAGATATTTCTGCTTGCCGAAATCATGCTATGCCCTGATTGATTCCCATCTATGTCTTCATAGGAATATCATGTTCTGTTACACATCATCATATTATTTATGTTAATTACAAATGCTTTTCCTTTAATAGTTAAATTCTTCCATGTGGCCCCTGCCACTCCGGAATCCTGTCTCATTCAAGGAGACTAGGAGTCCAGGTCCATGGCAGCATCAGCCCGGGTCTACCAGAAGATACCCACTACTGAGCTGCTCAGAGGTGCCAGTTTCACCTTTCAGTAGTCATTCTTTATCAATTCAGGGAAGAGATGCCTTCTGGGCCCTCCCCGGAAACAGCTAGCCGGTGGATTTTCTTGTCTTTCGATGCTTAGGTGGTGTCATTGATCAGGTTAGCTAAAAACGGGAACAAATTATTAGCAGTGTGGAAGCCACCATTAACATGTATAGAAATAGTAAGTCAATTATCTATCTGGCAATCTTCCCCAAATGAATGAGAGTATCCTCATTTTCAAGAGAACTCTGCAGTCATTTGAAGTCTACATGGTCTAGTGGTCATTCTTCCTTAAACACGTGGAGACCCTATGATCATTCCTAATATGAAAGTGTTTTGGGGAGGGAGGCCAGTTTATTCCCGTTGTACATAAAAAATTATACCACAAAGGTGCACATAATGCCCCCAAAATGTTGTTTACCATTTTCAGGTCCTTTCACATGGCATTTAAATCAGAGAGTATATGGGGCGCCTGGGTGGCTCAGTTGGTTAAGCATCCGGCTTCTGGCTTCGGCTCAGGTCATGATCTCACGGTTTGTGGGTTCAAGCCCCGTGTCAGGCTCTATGCTGACAGCTCAGAGCTTGGAGCCTGCTTCGGATTCTGTGTCTCCCTCTCTCTCTGACCCTTTCCTGCTCGTGCTGTTTCTCTCTGTCTCTCAAAAATAGATAAAAAACATTTAAAAAATTAAAAAAATTAATCAGAGAGTATAGGTTGACAATACCTTCAGTATGATTTTCTAGTAGCTGGGAAACTTTTGTGTCCCAGTTCAGTTCAAATACTTTGATATTCTGATTTGTCCTTCGATAGGCAATACAAAGCTTGATCACCACTTTGATTCCTGCTGGTTCCATCAGAGAGTAGGTCTTTACCAGGAACATCTACATGAGTGACCCAGGTGGTTCAGTCCCTACACTTTTTTTCCAGAATTCATGGCTCCAAAGGGGTGGCATTAGTGTGCCAGTCTGTTGTATTCTAAGTAGCATACTAAACACCTAGGCCCTTGGCAGTAGGGAAGAATCAATAGAAGGGTAGCCCAGGTGAAGCTGAAGCTAACACCCCCACAACCCTGTCCCCCCTCCTGGTCCCCCCTCCCAGGTGAGATATGTGTGACATTCTTGAGGTACTCTGGATGCCCAACAACAAAGGAGAGAGAAAAACAAATGGTTAGCTGAGATCACAGGCATTCTGGACTTGAGACTCCATCGGTTTGCAATGGTCTTAATGATTTACAAGAAAAAAGCAATCTCCAGAAACCTATAGACTCAGTTTTTTGGAGCCCTAACATCACCTCTCCCCCCATAGGATAGAAAATCCTATATAATCAGTCTCTCTTCACAACTGCAGTGCAGCTTTCTGCCCACAAGTCCTGTCCCCATGATATAATAAAAACACTCTTTTTGCACTGAAAATGTCTCAAGAATTATTTCTTGGCCATTGGCTCTTGAACCCCACTTCAAACCACATTGGGGTTGCAAGGGTGCAAGAACGGCTGGCTCCAGGGGGTCCCAAAGAGACCAGGTTCAGCCACTAACCACTAACAAAATCCAAATACAGAGAGATGGGCACCTGGGTGGCACAGACCATTAAGCATCAGACTCTTGATTTCAACTCAAGCCTTTATCTCACAGTTCATGAGATCGAGCCCCAAGTTGTCAGCATGCTGTCAGCATGGAGCCTGCTTGGGATTGTCTCTCTCTCTGACTCTTTTTGCCTCTCCCCTGCTACCATGAACACACGCTCTCTCACACTCTCTTTCAAAATAAATAAACTCAAAAAAAAAATGCAGAGAGATGAGTGGAGATGAAATAAGAAAGGAATTTTTTCAGTAAGGCCAACACTAGAAGACAACGACAGTGGACTAACATCTCAAAGACTTTTTTTAAAGTGCCAAAAATACTTCTAGGTTTATACCAGGAAAATGTGGGACAAAGGTAAGTAGGTACCTGTAGGTGAGCAGTAAAGGTCAGGTCTTCATTGTCATGGGTAGGATCTTGCTGGCTCTGGGCAGCCCTTATTGCTTGAAGGGGTAGTTTCAGTTCGTTTCAGGGCATGCTTTGCCCACAGGGTCTTTTGCCTGAGTTAAGACATAAGCCAGAAAGAACTTGATCAATTATAAAATGCGAGGTCAAAATGGAGGTAGTTGAAGTCCTCTTTCAAAAGTACAACAGAGGTTAGAGGCGTCTGCACTAACCCCAACCCACTCTACTTAAGGCTCAATTAAATTAGCTTCTAATGTTTTTGGCCCACTCAATTTCTAATTGTTTATTGTGGACATCATTTATTACTGCTTTGAGGATGCTTTGACTCAGCAGCCACAGCCACACTGCATTTTGGCTAAGGCTGCAGGGATTTCTGCCTCTATTATCATAATGACAACCCTTCCCCACCCCACTTTGGAGGAGAATGAACAACAACCAAAGGAGCATTTGATTGGCTTGTTTTAATCCTAACTCATTGCTCAGCCTCTAAGCATCTATTGAAGGTAGGGTAGAGAGGAACCCTTAGTCCCTTCTTGTCCACCACTCAATCAAGAGCATTCACTAGTGGGGCCTGGGGAACCCTCTTTTATCCTCTAATCTGGCCTGTGGAGGCCTTTGTTCTTTTTGTTCCAGGAAATCATGTTTCTGTTAGCCTTCCATCCTTGTCACCTAAAACCATCAAGAAATGTGATAGGTCTAAGATTTACTTTATCGGCAAGGGAAACAAGTTACCCTGCCAGTTTTGTGGGGCACTCTGACCATGTTGAGGGGACCACCAAACATGGGGTGTCCCAACTGGGTGGGGTCCAGGAGCATTGAGTGGTGAAAGAATTCACCCGAGGCAGACCAAGAGATAGAAGTTTACTGAATATACCACAAGGGAGCAGCAGGCAGGACAGCAAAGGGCGAGAAGTGATGGTGAAGGACCTCAGTTATAGGGCAGTGAGGAGATGTGGGATTTTTCCTTTTGGTAACCTTAGGCACTGTGCCTGTCTGTAATTGGTCAGTTAAGGCCTGCGGCTATTTCAAGGTGGATCACTTAATGAGCCTGTTTGCATTCAGCTTGGTGGTCCTTTTAGGCCGTTTTATCTTACTCAGGTTTCTGTTGCTCAAGCTTGTTGCCTAAAAGCGGCCTCTACAAGTTTCATGGATGGTAACAGAAGACAATGAGATGCCTGGCTCAGAGACAAAGAACTATTTCTCAGGGCACAGCAGGAGTTTCATGCTCTTGTCAGTTTAACTGATTCCAAAGTCTCATGGGAGCAATGCAGAGGGGTCCTGAGGACACTGCACAGATAATGATTTTACGTTATAGCGAAGGAGCTCTGAGCTTTAGGAAACCACATCTTTCATGATAGGCTGCTTGCAAATCTGCTCAGTTTCTGCCCTGGAGGAAGACATGGTCTTTATTATAATGGGCAAGCCTGCCCCCTGCACTGAAGGGTGACATTAAAAAATTTTTTTAATTTTAGACAGAGATGGAGTGAGGGAGAGAAGCAGAGGGAGAGACAGAATGTTCAGCAAGCATGGGGCACGACACAGGGCTCCATCCATGACCCTGGGATCATGACCTGAGCCCAAATCAAGAGTCAGATGATCAACAGAGTCACCCAGATGCTCCTGAGTTTATCTTCCAAACTGGTTTATCTTCGAAATTGGTCCACTACACAAAGATCTTTGAAAAGATAATCTAGGGGCACCTGGGTGGCTCAGTCGGCTGGGTGCCCGACTTTGGCTCAGGTCATGATTTCACAGTTTGTGGGTTTGAGCCCCCCATTGGGCTCTGTGCTGACAGCTCAGAGCCTGTATCCTGCTTCAGATTCTGTCTCCCTCTTTCTCTGCCCCTCCCCTACTCAAGCTCTGTTTCTCTCTGTCTCAATAACAAAATAAAAACATTAAAAAAATTTTTAAAAAGAAAGAAAGAACCTACTGTTAAAATAAAAAAGATAATCTGGAATAGTATCTGTCATCTGCATACATGTTAGATGTATACAAATATAAGAGATTCATGGAGAATTGTCTCCCAATAGATAAGGATATAGTAATGTCAGTAGAGACAAATGTATTATCTAATTCAGTCTTCTGAGAGGGACTAGAAGCAATTCTACCACAGTGGTAATGAGCAGACTTAGTACCCTGACCTTGTTTTATAAATACCATTGTCTGCTCAAAGAAAACAGAGATCCTTGGAGAAAATGATATTTCCAGGACTGAGCAGGTGAAATGCAAGATGAGCCTAAATCATTTTGTGCCAAAAAGTAATGAAATGTTCAAAGAATGCTAGAGATATGTTGAAAGGACATGATGTCAGCTTAAAGGTGCTCCCATGGGTCAAATCTAAGAGCATTTAGTTTTAAAATAAATAAGAGTAATGGATTGTAAGCCATTTAATTATACAGAAATTCATGAGTCCATACTGATGATAATACATGTAGATAGAAATAGGGATAAAAAGATCATCATTTGACAATATTCCCAGCTAACAACTGTTTAAATGGAGGGTAACCAATAGATGCTAAAATAACTGGGTGAAAATGTGATGACAAAAAGAATAATTACACAGTCTTAAAGTAATTCTCCATAAACTTTCTATTCATTATAAAAAGAAATGTAGTCGCTTTTCAGTGGAGGCATCTAGTGGACAACACTGTAACTAAGCATTCAAAGTCAACATAACCAACAATAGGACCAATGTCTTGTGCCTACTGATAACGTGGACTGAGATGGACATAACATGACTTTCGTGGTACTGCTTCTAATAATAAGGCAGATTAATGAGTTTTCTACAAAATGATTGTTCTGTATTCTTGTAAGAGAGACAATGAAAGACTAAGTAATTAATTATTCCAGGTTAAAGGAGATTAAAGAGGCATGGCAACTGAATGGAGTGTGGGATCCTTGGACTTTGGACATGGGGAAAAAAGATGTAAAGGGCATTTGCGGAACAGTTGATAAATATCTGCGGAATAGGTAATAGTATTGTATCAATATTAAAAATCCTGATTTTGACAACTACATTGTACTTATATACTAGAATGCCTTTTCAGGAATATATGTGCCTATCTATCTGTATTTTCCCTTGATTTCCTTTCTTTTCTCCTACTTTCTATTATTCTATGTATAGGATATACCTGTATGTACATGAATATGTGCACATATGTGTACATATGTATGTGTGTGTGTATTCACATACCAAGAAAGCACATGCGTGAGAGTGAGCAAGACAGAGAGGATAAAGTGAAGGGAGGTAAATTATAAGAAACTGGAGAAATGGGTAAAAGGTAAATGGAAGTTCTATATAGTCTTCTTGTAACTTCTCTGTAAGATCGAGTATTTCTTATATGAAAAAAGGAAAAACATTCCAACAGAAAAATGGACAAGGGGCAAGACTTTCCAGAGAAACAAAAAAGGATAAAAGAATAAATAGCCATAAATGCATTAAAAATAATCTCAACAGCATTCCTAAGTGAAACATTCAAATTAAAATATTATTTTCCACTTAGCATTTTGGCAAGAATGTGAGATGTGATGATAATTCCAGTATGGGAAACAGCATCCTCATATAATGTTCATAGCGGGATAACTGTGCAAAATCTTTGAAGTAAAATTTGGTAATATTTTCCACAAATTAATATGTATCTACCCTCTGACCCAGAAGATCCCTTTCTAGAAATTTTATTTGCCTAAGACACTCACACTGATTCTAAATTTCCCCTTAGAATTGCTTGTAGTAGGAATAAAATTTAAAATAACCAAAATACCTATAAATAGAAATGAAAATCTTATGAAACATCTATAATATGAACTGTACTCTACTATGGATAGTATGTGAAGCAGACAGCCTAAATGTACTGTTAAACAAATCAACCCCACAACCACCTGCTTCATGAACAGAACAGTTTATCTGATGGGTCGGGGTTTGACCCTCTTAGAATCAACTTTATAGGCTTTGTATGCCAAGGCTCCCCAGCTCTTCTCTAACCCTCTCTGCCCATCCTCCCAGAGGCAGGTTCTAGTCCCTATTCAGGCTGTAACAGCATCAGCCATACCTCTCCATGAAAACCTGCAGGCTACTAACATGTATATCACACGCTAGCCTCATATATAAGCTGTATTTTCTGACACAGTTTCATGAGAAGCACTAATATTGGGGTGTTGGGAGTGCCTCCCAAATTAACAAAATTGGTACCAATTTGTGATATACCTAGTGATCATTTTGTTTTTATCACTAGAAAGAATCCAGAGAGAAAGAGGTGTGCTAATATTATTTGGGTCACCTATTTATAATGTGACACATTTAAAAAAAATGTGTTTGAGTATGTAAGTGTGCGTGTGTGTTTTGCTACTTATTTACTTGTATCACAGCAGCAGGTCTACCCGTCTCTAGTACTCTTTAATTCTGACGCTGGGACTCTACAAACTACATTTCCCATTTTCCCTTGACAGCTACCCTCTGGCTAGGGTTTGACAACTTGGAAACATGGACAAGAGTTTGCGATCTGGGAAAAGGGCTTTCTCTCCTGTTTGTAATCTCTGCCAGCATTTCTCTAGCAGCAAAACACAGCTCTGGCTCCAACCTCCACCTTGTTTTGGTGATTTCGTTACCAGCCACGCTGTCCCATTAGCTACCTGTGAGCCTTGGGTAGCACACCTTTAGAGATACTGCAGGTTTGGTTTCAGACCACTGCAATAAAGTGAATATTGAAAAAAACATGAATTATTGCAAAAAAATTGTTTTTGTTTCCACACATGAGTTATATTTCCATTATAATGCAGACTAAGTGTGCAATAGCATCACGCCTAAAAGAAAACAATGTACATACCTTACCTTAAAAAGACTTTATTACCAAAAAACGCACATTATTACTAAAAAATACTAATGATCATCTGAGGTTTCAGCGAGCTGTCATCTTTTTTGCTGGCAGACGGTCTTGCCTTGACGTTGACGGCTACTGACTGATAAGGGTGGTGGCTAGAGGTTGGGGTGGCGGTGGCAATTTCTTAAAATAAGACAATGATTGGGGCGCCTGGTGGCTCTGTCGGTTAAGCCTGTGGCTTCGGCTCAGGTCATGATCTCTCGTTCGTGGGTTCAAGCCCCACATCAGGCTCTGTGCTGACAGCCCAGAACCTGGAGCCTCCTTCCTATTCTGTGTCTTCCTCTCTCTGTGCCTGTCCCCCTCTCATGCTCTGTCTCTCTCTGTATCAAAAATAAATAACAAAACATTAAAAAAAGACAACAATCAATTTATCTTATAGTTTTCATGTTTTATTATGCACATTTAAATTTCACTATTAATACTGAGCCTAAATATATGCTGGCTTTATGTCAAGATTTTTGAAATGTAAAAAGAAAAGAGGTAGCTCTTAGGATACAGAATGTAGTAAATAATTAGAGAATCTATGGGATGGTAAATTCTGTCTATACAACATTTAAACATTTAGTGGCACAAATATAAATACACTATAGGGACAGGACGACATGTAAAATTTTGGGTTGCAATTGGAAGAAAAACCTGTTCAGGACTAACGGGAGAGGTTCTTGGTTGATGATAAGAATCTCTCCTTGATTTCAGACTTTAGACAAACTAAGGAGTCAGTATACAAAAACCAGTGAATTGTACAAAATCCCCATTAGTTAGGAGAAATAGCAGCAACATGATAGATGAAGGAACTAGATCGCACCAGTCTGCAGAAAGCAAGGACGGCTGGGCTGGAAGTTGGAAAGCTAGTTGGAGGCTGCAGCTCAAGGTCAGGATCTACACTTGAGTAGAACAGCAGGCTGGAAACAGTCTGTAGAGGCAGAATGATTGGTTAGTGCATTTTTCAATCGTTCTTATTTTCCAAACGAGGTCCTAGGATGCTTTCCTCAAACAGGGAAAACAACAATAAAGTTTGCTGCGTCAGTGAGCTCTTCCTTTAACAAATAATTTCCTGTAGCATGTGATGCCATTTGGTAGCACAGTAGAATCACTATAGATAGCACAGAACTTCTTTCAAAATTGGAGTCATCCTCTCAAATCCTGTTGATCAACTAAGTTTGTGGAATATTCTAAATGCTTTGCTGTCATTTCAACAATCTTCACAGCATCTTCACCAGGAGTAGACGCCATCTCAAGAAACCACTTTCTTTGCTCATCCAGAAGAAGCAACTCCTCACCAAAGTTTTCTCCTGAGATCACAGGATTCAGTCCTATCTTCAGGCTCCATGTCTAAGTCTAGTTCTCTTGCTATTTCTCCCACATCTGCAGTGACTTCTTCCACTGAAGTCTCGAACCGCTCAAAGTCATCTATGAGGGTTGGAATCAACTTCCAACGTCTGGCTAATATTGATATTTTGACCTCTTCCCATGAATTGCAAATGTTCTCACTGCCATATAGAATGGTCAATCCTTTCTGAAAGTTTTTAAATTTATTTTTCTCAGATCCATTGAAGGAGTTACTATCTGTGGCAACTACAGCCTTATGAAATATATTTCTTAAATAATAAGACTTGAAAGTTGAAATTACTTCTTGATCCAAGGGCTGTATCTTGTATTAGCATTCATGAAACCAACATTAATCTCACTGTACATCTTCATCAGAACACTTGCGTATGTTATCAATGAGCTGTGCTATTTTGATAGGAATCTTTTGAGCAGTTGATCTCAACAGTAGGCTTAAAATATTCAGTAAACCATTTGTAAACAGATGTGCCATTATCCAGGCTTTGTTATTTTACTTATAAAGCACAGGCAAAGTAGATTTAGCCTAATTCTTAAGGGCCCAAGGAGTTTTGGGATGGTCCATGAGCCCTGGCTTCATCTGAGAGTCACCTGCTGCAATAGCCTCTAAAAAGGAAGTCAGCCTGGCCTTTCACACCTTGTAGCCAGGCACTGACTTCTCTCTAGCTGTGGAAGTCCTAGAGGGCATCTGCTTCCAATAGAAAGCTATTTCATCCACATTGAAAATCTGTTGTTTAGTGCAGCCACCTTCATTAATGATCTTAGCTCTTCCGGAGAACTTGCAACTTCTACATCAGCATTTCTGCTCCACCTTGCACTTTTATTATGGAGATGGCTTCTTCCCTTAAACCTCATGAACCAACTTCTGCTGGCCTCAAATTTCTCTTCTGAAACTTCTTCAGCACTCTCAGCCTTCATAGAATTGAAGAGTTAGGATCTTGCGCTGGATTAGCCTTTGGCTTAAGATAATGCTGTGGCTGGTTTGATCTTCTATGCAGACCACTCGAACTGTCTCCAGATCAGCAGTAACGCTGTTTCACTTTCTTATCGCTTTTCATTTCCTTCAATAACGGTCTCTTTGCATTCACAACTTGGATAAATGGCACAATAGATCTAGCTGTTGGCCTGTCTTGGCTTTCCACATGCCTTCCTTACTAAGCTTAATTTTCTAGCTTTTGATTTAAAGTGAGAGACACATGGGCCACCTGCATGGATCAGTCAGTTAAACATGTGATTCTTGGTCATGATCTCACAGTTTCATGGATTCAAGCTCCTCATCGGGCTCGGCAGTGACAGTGCAGAACCTCTCTCTCAAAATAAACTTAAAAAATTTTTTTAACTATACTTATCTTAAGGTATTAGGGGACTTTACATGCCTAATCTGTCACTCCACTTATTACCAGCATTTCCTAAATTTATCTGGTGACCTGTTTTCTTTTAATGCCCTGTATGCTTCTTTTGAAGTTGCATGCTCTGGTGAAAAGGGCAATCTTCCCAGGTACAGGGTAGCAGTTTCCCCTTCCGTAGTCTACAAGAAGCTTTGGGTTTTTTCCTTCCTAATTAATTAATTAATTAGTTTTTAAGTAAAGTATAGTTGACATACAATACCCTTTTAGTTTCAGGCGTGCATCACGGGGAGTACACCTCACTGTTTATTTATATTTATTTACTATGACTTCCATGATAAATTCAGTTACCATCTGTCAGTATACAAAGTTACAGAATATTGGCTGTCTTCCCTACACTGTGCATTACCTCCCCAAGGCTTATTTCATAAATGGAATTTTGCACCTCTTTATCCCCTTCACCTATTTTGCTCACCCCCATCCCTCCCCACTTGGGTAACTGTTTTTTTTTTCTTTATTTTTGAGTCTATTTCTCATTTGTTTGTTCATTTGTTGCATATTTCTCCACTGGTGATTTTGTTTTCCCATTTCTATTTTGTCTCCTCTCTTGATATTCCAATCTCACTTATTTATACATTTTTTCACTTATCATATTCTGCCTTTTATTACAATCATTTTATTCACTCATTCAATCAACATGTTGAGGAGGCTTGGAAGTGAGGGTTGCATGAATCTAAGTTTGAAGGTGAAATGTGATATTTAAAATTTCATCTCATTTAATCCTTTCCATGACATTTTAAAGATCTATTGTCATGCCTTTTTTGGGATGGAGAATCACAGTTAGGAAGTGTCAGGTTGCCTGCCTAAACCCAGACAACTCTAAGAAGATGATACTGACACTTGAGGCCAGGTCTTCCAACATCATCTCCTGTGTTCTTTCTTTTATTCCATATTAACTTCTCAAAGGATTAGCAAGTAAGAGACCTGTCTGCTGAATCTGCTTCTTTCTTGTTTTGTTTCATAAACACAATAGATTCTGGTGTGATTATTTAATGTGAATTCGAACAACTTAATTGGAATTGCACTTTTCAACCCTCCAAGGTCCCCACAAATTTCTGTGGTCTAGTTCCTGGTTGTTTTCCACTTTAAGGTCACCTTCCTGCCCTTGAAGGCTTTTGAGTTGTTGATTTGTGAGGGTTCCTTAGAGCCCTGTTTTGGAAGTATACTTCAAAAGTCAGGAAACCTGGGCTGAAGTCACAGCAAGTCCATCCACTAGTCTTACTGTGAGAATTAAACAAACAACCCAATAAAAAACTTGAATTTTCCCTGTTACCAAGAGGAAGAAACTTTACCCCTCTCCTTTTTTTAGATTCTTTAAAAAAATGTTTTTTGAATTTGTTTATTTTTGAGAGAGAGAGAGAGAGAGAGAGAGAGAGAGAGAGAGAGAGAGAGAGAGAGAACGAGGGCAGGGAAGCAGAGAGAAAGGGAGAGAGAATCTCAAGCAGGCTCCACACTGTCAGCACAGAGCCGGATGCGGGGATCGAACTCACAAACCGTGAGATCACGACCTGAGCCCAAACCAAGAATCCGATGCCTAACAGACTGAGTCACTCAGGTGCCCCTAGATTCTCTTTGAGCAATCCTGTAGTTATAAACCCTTCCTTCTCTCTTTCATATGTATATAAAGTTTTGTAAAAGCCAAAAAGCCTCCTGTCAGGTACACGTTTCTTTGAAATGTAATTATCAAGGGAAATTGTGCCCCATTTCACTTCACTTCCAGAGGTTCCAGAGGTTCGTCCTGGCCGCCGGAACTACGACTTCCAGCATTCCCTGCGCTCCCGGCGCTCCCGGCTTCCTCTTCCGGTCTGCGGGCAGCTGAAACCGAAAGTGTGGAGCTGGGCGCCGCGCGGAGATTGGTTCACCTTCACCTGCGCGAGCCCCAGCCGACCGGGTGGGAGGCCCAACGAGCCCTAAGACATGAACGGAAGAGTGGATTATCTGGTCACTGAGGAGGAAATCAATCTGACCAGAGGACCCTCGGGTATGTGCGGCACAGGTTGTCCCCGCGAGCAGGGTGTTTGAGGTTGTGATTGCAGAGCAGACCCCTGCTGAGCCTATTCCCTTGGCCTTGGAGCTGGCAGGCCTGTTTCCCGCAACACTTAGAGCACGTCGAAGTTGGCATCCACCGTTAGCCAGACCCGGATCTGAGGAACCCACGTCCTTTTCAGTCGGATTATCACACGTAGTTATAGTCAGGAAGGTTTTCTTTCGGGTGCTAATAGTATCAGAAAATCCTGTCCCCAATGCCTGCTTTTTAACACCCCCCCTTCCAGTACCTACTTATTCCGTGCCTGTGACAGACTCTTTAATAAAAAGGGGAGCATAAGCGGCGTTGACTGTACATGCATAGCCCTTTTCTTGGTGCTAGAATCCCTCCCTCCTTCGTTCCATTTTTGGGAAGTTCATTTAGCATGTCAACTGGAATGCTAAAGCGGAAAGAAACTTCTAAGATCGGCTACCATACTTTTCAAACTTGCTTGCCCCTCAGAATTACCCGAGGTTTTTCGCTTTTGCTTAAAAAACTTTTTTTCCAGTGTTTTTTTATTTTTGAGAGAGAGAGCGCGAGCAGAGGAGGGTCAGAGAGAGAGCGAGAGGGAGACAGAATCCGAAGCAAGCTCCAGGCTCTGAGCTTTCAGCACAGAGCCTGACGTGGGGCTCGAACCCACAACATGGCCTGAGCCAAAGTCGACGCTCAACCGACTGAGCCACCCAGGCGCCCCTTGGTTTTCCTTTAAAAAAAAAAAAAAAAGTTAATTCCTAGGTCCCAGCTCTAGGAATTTGGATTCAATGAAGGTTTTTACTTTCTTTCTTTCTTTTTCTTCTTTTTTTTTTTTTAAACAAGCACGTTAGGTGATTCTGATACTGCCAAATCCTCACTTAGTCGTTATTTACCCCTCAAGCTCCCTCTTTTCCCCCAACGCTCTTCACTGAGCTCTTAACACAACTACATACCTTGGGTTTTGTTGCCTCCTCTTAACAGCTGTCTAGTGGGTCGATTAAGGGCTTTAGCTTTGGGATTATTTAGATCCATCTGGTATTTAACCTCTTAATATTGGTTGGCTAACTTTACTGCTGTAAGCTGAGCCTTAGTTTCTCATGCATAAAATGTGCAGGATAATAGAGTATACTTCATTTCTTTCTTTTTCTTTTTTTTAACTTTTTTTTTTAAATCTTTTGAGAGACAGAGAGAGACAGAGCCTGAGTTGGGGAAGGGCAGAGAAAGAGGGAGTCACAGAATCAGAAGCAGGCTCCAGACTCTGAGCTGTCAGCACAGAGCCTGACGCGGGGCTTGAACTCACAAACTGCAAGATCATGACCTGAGCCAAAGTCCAGGCTTAACTGACTGAACCACCAGGAGCCCCATAACAGAATATACTTCCTAGGGTTACGAGAATGAAATGAGTGACTCTATGTAAAACTTTCAGAACATTGCCTGTCACCTTATAAGAAGTGTTTGCTACTGTCGTTGTCACTGTTAATAAATGAATAGCTAGATTAGCACAGTAAAACCTGCTAGAGACTGTTAATTTAAGAGCCTCCAGTAAATCATCAAGTACTGTGAGCTCTCTCTGAACTGTTTCTGTTAAGTCTTCACTCTTTTCCATTCACCACCATCTAGAACAGCCTATCATCATTTCTCATGTGGAATTTTGCCATATCTTGACTACCACTTACAGATGGTTCTTCATAAAATGTGGTTTTCTGAATCATCCATACTTTATTTTTTTCTTGTTATAGAAGATTAGAAATTGACTTATGGAACCGTAATTCATTCTAATCTGCATATTAGGGTCATGCTTCATATGAGCTCCTGAAGTTTTGTTGAATGTGTATACAGTGTGCCCCAGTCCTTTAGATTCACTTTTCCTACTTCATGTAAATCTCTCCTTCTCTCACCCTTAATATTTAGTGACTTTTGGGGCTACATGGAAAAGGGTTTTTAAGCCAAAATCTGCTTCCCTGTAACTTTTCATTCATTGGTACTTGTTCTTGGGGCCCCTTAAAACAATGCTAGTTCTTTTCCTGCTTGTCCTGCAAGTATTTAGAGATACTGGGGCGCCTGGGTGGCTCAGTCGGTTAAGCATCCAGCTTCGGCTCAGGTCATGATCTCACGGACATGAGACGGCTAGCTCAGAGCCTGGAGCCTGCTTCGGATTCTGTATCTCCCTCTCTCTCTGACCCTCCCCTGCTCGCGCTGTCTCTCTCTCTCTCTCAAAAATAAAAATCAAACAAAAAAAACCCATTTAGAGATACCTAGTTGTTCTGCTCCTGTTTTGTCTCATTTCTCAAAAGCCTAAATATCCCTAGTTGTTATATTAGCTGTCTCGATGTGATTTTGGATTTAATTCTTGTCTCTTGCTTAAGACCTTATGGTGCTTTGACATAGTCCTTTTGCTATGGCACCCACAGGCTTTTCAGGGTCTCCTGACTATAGCAGAGCAGAACTCATTACATGTTTTTAAAGTTCAGTGTAATAATCTGCTGTTTGCACAGCAGGGTTGACTAATGTTCACCTTTCCCATTCACTAAAATTTCTGATCCTGTTAATCTTGCAGACCTATGATTCCTAGTGTTGCCTTTTTTCTGAATCACTGGAGTTAGGACAAACTTCCAAGGTCTAATTTAGAAGAGTAATTATATCTAGCTAATATATTTCCGTCAGAAGTGGGTTCGTTTCTATAGTAGATGTGCCTTATTCACAATGAATATTTATTCACCGAGTATCTTCTTTATTTTTCCTAAGCATTTTCGTGTCTTACTTATGTAAGTTGATAAATGTAAGTGGTTAGGAGAATAGAGTCACAAATTTAAGATGGAACTGGGCTAAAAACAGTCATTTGAAGTTTGATGGCTTCGGTTAACAAGAGAATGTTTCAAGTTTATCACCTCCCAGAGCTAGTTACCTGGGGTGTTGTACGTCTAAGGAGTCTCACAGTCTAATTCAGCTTTTCTTCACTGTGTCGTCATGAAGATACGTGGGGAACAAGTCCTTACCACCACTAGAAACTTCCAGTAACTTTAGTAGTCACATAAAGCCCTTTCCTTCTGTAGAAGAAATAGGGAAAGCCTCTAGTTCGAAATCTGCATTTCTGTGTATAGGCAACTGTCACTCTTTATGTACAACCTCCAATGCAGAGACCAGATAGTTTAATCGGGTATCAGCAAAAAATGTATATTCTGCATTTTGGGGCCAGTGTTCTGTCAAGGGCGAGAGTCTTGGATATTTTCAGTGTTTGGGCCCATTTCGGAAGGCGGATGAACCTATTCTGCATGATCTTGTTGACTGCAAGGGAAAGAATGAAGTCTTGGGGAAATTGTGACCGAGGAGTGTGTATCTGGGGAGGCAAGAAGAAGCTTGGCATGTCGCTTAGCGTCTCTCCTGTTCCTTCCTCCTCACTGGAGAAAAGGCCTGGCTGGATGACTTTGGAGGTCTCTTCCACTCCTAAGAGTTTATGCTGCTTTTTGGCGCACTCCACATGCTATTTTATAACACAAAACCTGCCATTTTGGACTAACAGTGGGTGATCTGAAGAATTGTCAAAGGCAGTGGCCCCAATTTTAAATGCCTTCCAAGGTTGAAGAGTTCACCTTTTATCCTTTATGGAACCCTGTTGATCTTTTTTCTTGCAGTGGGAGTTCAGCTCAGTTACAGTCTCTAAGCCTCCCACATTTTCCTTTGTCAGAGTAAGAGTTTTTCATTTTGAAAAGATGCGGTTACTCTAAGAAGTATTATAGGGATCTAATCTAGCTTTTCCCTGCTGTGGCGGGTAGAGATTGGCCATAAAGACAACGCTATCGCCTACCGAGTGTTAGGATTAGGATTCCTTGGTCAGCACTGAGGCCTCAAGGAAGAGAATCTCTATTTTTCTACTTTCTCTCTCTCTCCCTTTTTTTTTTTTTTTTTGGCAGAGGATGAAGGGTTGGTATAATGCTTTAATAATGAATAGTTACCAAGGGATTATATTTCTGGCACTGTTAGTTACTTCATATGTTAACTCATTTAATCTTCACAGCAACCCTGTGTGGTAGGTGATTAATCTACATTATTAGATGAGGAAATTATCTCTTGGAGAGGTTAAGGATTTGTCCAAGTTCTAAAGCCAGTAAGTTTAACCTAGATCTTTTCATTCTGCTATTCCATCTGCCACCTTCCAATATGTCTAAGGAGTTGACTGCCCATCTTTCTCTTGACCTTTATTTGGTTATATTATATCTTAAGGATTTGAGGCATCTTACGTGACCAGCACGATCCACAGTGGAAAGTTTTTATAGTTTGCTGTTGACAGGGCTGAGGGCATATCAGGGTAAGAACCTAAAAACAAGAAACCCCATTAAACCCAAGCACTTAAGTCTCTACAGACTGGTCATGTGCTTTGTGTTTGACCCTGAGACTGTTGCTGATCTGTTCATTCATGTACCAATTAGATTGGAGACTACAGTGCTATATCTCTGCTCTGTTTTCTCTGGCTTACGTGAAGTCTTACCCTCATGGAATATGCATCCTGGTGGAGACATGACATTCACATGTGGAAAGTTAAATCAGTGTGAAGGATGGTTAAGGACTATGATGCACATGTATGTCATCAGAGGACAAAGGAAATGTGGTGGGGACCTTGTCCTGGGAAAGTTCAAAGAGTGGAGCTGTGATAAGGTCCAGACTGATCAATTACAAGACAGTAGAACTTACGTTGGTCTTATAGACAGTCTGTAGGCTAGTGCCAGG
This sequence comes from Suricata suricatta, assembly GCF_006229205.1. Lineage (NCBI taxonomy): Eukaryota > Metazoa > Chordata > Mammalia > Carnivora > Herpestidae > Suricata > Suricata suricatta. The sequence continues at coordinate 29,921,158 of NC_043708.1, forward strand.
CATAGGGAAGGTACAGCCTAAGCAGTAATAGAAAAAAAGGAAAGTAGTTAAGCATATTTTGAGGTCATTGAGTGTACTGGCCTGGATTGAAAGGAGGGTTCATTTAGGAGAGTTAAGGAGATGCGGTTGCTGAGGTAGTGAGAGACTGGATTATGACAAGTTCTTAATGCTAGTGTGGAAACTTAACCGTTCTCTAAGGTTCCATCTTGACTCCTTCTTCCTGTTCATTGGTTAAGACTGAATTCAAGAATCCCCTCCTCCAGGAAGTTTTATATAGGCTAGCTGCCCCCTTGTTTTGAAAGTCATATGCCATTTATTGAGTGCTTGATATATATATTGAGTATATGATATACTGCCAAACTAAACACTTTGTCTCATGTGCTCCCAACAAGGAATAGATGAAATGGTTATTATCCCATTTTATAAATGAGAAAACCTTGACCCTTATGTCACACAGTTCTTTAAGGGGTAGAGTTAAGAATTGGATTCAGGTCTGTGTGACTTAAAAATCCAGGCTCTGGGGTGCCCTGGTAGCTCAATCACTTGGGCATCCAGCACTTGACTTTGGTTCAGGTCACGATCCCAGGATTGTGGGATCAAACCCCACATCAGGCTCTGTGCTGAGCATAGAGGCTGCTTAAGATTCTGTTTCTCCCTTTGCCCCCTCTCCCACTCACATGCATTCTCTCTCTCTCTCTGTCTAAAATAAAAATAATTTTTAAAAAATCCAGGCTCTGAACCTCAAAGTTCTTTGTTCTCTTTATGCTCTAACTAGACTCTGCATATCCCTATCTTAGTGTTTATTTCTATATTTGCCCCCTTATTTGTGTCCCTTCCTCCCTCTACTTCACTCTGAGCTCTTCTGAGTCAAAGGACTTAACAGGCATGACATAGGGTGGTCAGTAAGTATCAGGAAATGACTAGGAAAACTGATAAATGTTAGAAAAATATAATAGAATGTTGTTAAGTAAAGAGAACCAGTAACATGGTCTATTTAGCTTGCAAAAAGTCAAACAGGGTTCTCCACTAACTTCAAGAAAGAAAGGAAGGAAGGAAGGAAGGGATGAAGGAAGGAAAGAAGGAAGAAAGAAAGGGAGGGAGGGAGGAAGGAAGGAAGGAAGGAAGAATTTGGATGTAATGTCTTATAATGGATATGAAACTAAGATGCAAGAAACAAGGAGATAGAATACTAGAAAACCTTATAGAGTGAGAAGAGTGTATTATACAAGTCTCTAAGATTGTTTCAAGGATCATTCTTATTACTGTTTTTTCAAGACAATCCTTAAGAATAACTAAAGAAAAACATCTAGTAATTACCTTGGAGAAGTAGGAAGGCAGGCTGATAGATGCCAAACCATAGAAACACTTTTTAGGGGATCGATTGGCTAAGTGTCCAGTTCTTGGTTTCAGCTGAGGTCATGATCTCACAGTTGGTGATTTCAAGCCCCATGCCAGGCTCTATGCTGCCAGTGTGGAGCCTGCTGGGATTCTTTCTCTCTCCCACTTTCTGCCCCTCCTGGTCGCACGTGCACGCACGTACACACACACACACACACACACACACACACACACACACACACACACACACTTTCTCTCTCTCTCTCAAAAGAAATAAACTTAAAAAAAAAAAGCATTTTAGAAATCCATTTGACTAGGCAGAAAAGTAGCCAATGACTGTATTTGAATAAGTACAAAATTACTTACTGAGGAAAAAGACCTAAGATGATAGAATAGGAACAAGTTGTTAGTTTCAGGAGACTGGGAAATAAAGGTAGCTGTTTTTAAAGGCATTCATTTAGTGTTTGCTATGTACCTACACCATGATTAGGAATTCTAGATACTAGAATAAAGAATAAAAGATCCCAATTTTTAAGAATTTTGCCATCCAAAAGAAGAATAATTATTAATTATGATACACATATACCAAGTTCCCTTGAGGTAGAATAACCAAAATAGCTATGGACCTTCATGAGGTATGTTCTGTTCCTTGTAAAGTCACACAGCAAGACTCAAGAACATATTACGTGTCTTTAGGAAATGTTTTATAAACAAAGTAGGTAACATCATTCTCCCCTTGTACAAAACTGTGGTGTATTGATGCCTACTACAGTATGTGGATTACTATATTGGGCAAGAAGCTGTAGAGTGGGCGAGTTGAAAAGACAGTAGTGGGGGAGTGTACAGATTGTCGTATTAGGCAAGAAATGAGGAGATTGAAACATTTGGAAAGCAGCAGAGCCTGCCTGATGCGGGGCTCTAAGCCATGAACTGTGAGATCATGACCTGAGCCAAAGTTGGACACTTAACCAACTGAGCCACCCAGTCTCCCCAGTTTTTGCTGATTTCTAATTTAAATCTGTCTTTTGAAATTTTTCAAGATTTGGTCAATCTTTGTGACCAGTACCTGTGCATTAGAAAGGACTGTTTACTCTTGAAGTTGTTGACTGAGTTGTTCTGTAAAGATAAAAAAAGTCAAGTTGGTTCTTACCACTGCTCAAGTGTTCTATATTTTTACTAATTTTTTCCACAGTTACTGAAAGAGAAGTGTTGAAATCTGCAACTGTCATTTTTTTATTTGCCTTTTTCTCATTTCAGTTCTTATTCCATTAATATTTAAGTTCTTTTATCTGGTGTGTTCATATTTAGTGTTTTAACCTTTTTTTTTATTTTAGAGAGGAAGAGAGAAAAGGGAGAGTTTGAGTGGGAGGGGGCAGAGGGAGAGAGACAGAGTGAGTGAATGAGAGAGAGAGAGAGAGAGAGAGAGAGAGAAAGAAAGAATCTTAAGGAGGCTCCATGCTCAGGGGGGAGACTTACACAGGACTCCATCCCACGACCTTGAGATCATGACCTGAGCCAAAATCAAGAGTTGGATACTCTGCTGACTGAGCCACTGAGGCACCCCAAGTCATATTTTGTGTTGTAATGTCACCTCGATGAATGGACTTTTTTCATTAGGAAATGTCTTTTTTTATTCTCTGTAATATTCTGTATTCTGAAGTCTACTTTAATGATATTAATAGAGCCAGGTCAGCTGCTTAGTATATCTGTGTTCATCCCTTTCCTTTTATGTTTACCCGTGTATTTATGATTTCTGGTGCTATTCATTCCTTCATATAGATCCAGTTTTCATTCAGTATTATTCTTCTTTTGTCTCAAGGATTTCCATTAACATTTATCATAGTGCAGATCTGCTTGTGCAAATCCTCCCTGCTTTTGTTTTTCTGAAAAAAAAATGTTTTGCCTTTCTTTCTGATGGCTATATTCACTGGATATAAAATTCTAAATTGATTTGTATTTTTCTTTTAGCATTTTATTTGCTTAAATAAAAGTTTATTAATGTTTATTTATTTTGAGAGAGAGAGAGACAGAGCGTGAACAAGGGAGGGTCAGAGAGAGAGGGAGACACAGAATCAGAAGCAGGCTCCAGGCTCTGAGCTGTCAGCACAGAGCCCAACACGGGGCTTGAACGCAATGAACTGTGAAATCATGACCTGAGCCAAAGTTGGATACTTAACTGACTGAGCCACCCAGGGGGACCTCTTTTTAGCATTTTAAAGATGATATTTCATTGACTTAAGGCTTGTATAGTTTCTGAGGAGAAGTCTGTTGTCATTATCATCTATGCTCCTTAATATATACATGTGCTTTTTCCCTGTAACTACTTTCAAGATTCTCTTTATATCTGGTGTTGAGCAGTGTGGTTATGATATACTTTGCTCTGTGTGTGTGTGTTTATTATGATTGGAGTTTGTTGAGCTTTTAGGATCCGTTTGTGTATATTTTTTACAAATTTGAGCCAGTAGTTTCTTCAAATGTTTTTTGTTTCCCTTTTCCTCTCCTGGACCTCTAGTTATATATTGCTATTACCTTACATGTTACTGTGCGTTCCCTTCTATGTCTTCAGGTTCATTGATCTCTTCTCCTGTGGTATCACATCTGCTATTAATCATATCTAGTGTATTTTTCCTTTCAGATATTGTAGTTTTCAAACCTGTGAGTTTCATTTTTTTAATCTTTCATTTTCATATATATATATATATATATATATATATATATATCAATGGAACGGAATAGCCCAGAAATAAACCCATGCATGTATGGTCAATTGATTTGTTACAAAGAGGCTAAGAACATACAATAGGGAAAGGATAGTCTCTTCAAAAAGGAAGAGACTGTTTTTGGAAACTGGACAGAATGTAAAATACATGTAAACATGCACAAGAATGAAATTGAACCACTCCCTTATACCATATACAAAAATTAACCCAAAATGAATTAAATACTTGAAAAATGTTTTCCATTTTTTTCAACTTCCTTTAATTATTTCCACATAGTTATAATAGCCTTTTAAACCTCCTTGTCTGTCTAGTTCATCCTGTTTCTGGTTTTGTTTCTAATGATTGATATTTCTCTTGATTATGGATCATGTTTTCCTCTTAGCATGTTAATTTTTAGATTCTGGATGTTGTGACTATTACTTTGTTGCATGTCTGCATTTTGTTTTATTACATTAATGTTGTTAATGTTACAATGTTGAATTTTGTTTTAGCAGGCAGTTAAGTAACTTGTAGATCAGTTTGATCTCCTGAAGGCCTCTTTGTAACTTTTTTTTAGGATGGTTCTAAAGTAGTATTTACTTCAAGGAGAGTTCAACTCTACAAATGAAGTGTGTTCCAAGTGAGTGTCCACAGAATTTTCAGGTGCATCACTGAGGATTTCTGTTCTGGCTGGACAGAACTCGAGAGTCTCCCTGCCCTTTTTGAACTCTGAGAGTTATTCAGCATACAACTTCCTAGTTTTTATTTTTCCAGCCTTGTGGAGTTTGACTCGACATCTGCATGGAGTAGTATTTCATGAAGACTCATTGCAGATACCTGGATCTCTTTTTTTCTGCCTACCTTCCTCCTTTCCAGAACTTTGCCCTGCATCTCCAGCAACCTCATCCTCTCCAGACTCTAATCCCCATTTCATTAACTCAGTTGATTGGTTTTGATAGGGAGCCCAGAAATAAACTTGGTTTTGCTTGGGTCCTGCTCCCTGTGGTTGTGATCAGAAATTGCCTCCACATAGATCGCTAGGGTGATCATAGAGCTACATTGTTTTAATTCAGCAACATAGTAAGACGAATATATGTCATGACAAAATGGGATTTATTCCATGAATGCAAAGATGATTCAATGAAAGAAAACTCCTTAAAAGGTAATAAAACATTAATAGAATGAAGGAAAAAAACCCACATGATCATCTCAGCAGATACAGAAAAAGCATTTAAGGATATTCAACACTTTTCCATGTTAAAAACAAACTAGGAATTGAAGGAAACTTCCTCAACATGACTGCAGTGTATGAGGAATCCACAGCTAACAACATACTTATGTAAGCATGAACGCTAAGATGAAGAACAAGACCATTACTTCTGTTCAATGTGGTATTGAAAGTTCTAGCCAGAATGGCTCAGCAAGAAAAGGAAAAGGTGTACAAATTGGAAAGGAAGAAGTAAAATTGTCTCTCATCACAGATGACATGATCTTACATGTAGTAAACTCTAAATATTCTACAAATAGACAATACCTGTTAGAGTTTATAACAAATTTAGCAGAGTTGCAGGATACACACTCAACACACAAAATCAGTTTAGTTTTTCTACATTAAGAATGAACAATCTACAAAGGAATGTAAGTGGATAATTCCATTTACGGTAGCATCAAAAAGAATAAAATACTTGCAAATAAGTTTAGCCAAGAAGGCAATAACTTGTATTTTGAAAACTACAAATTTTGGCTGAAAAAAATTAAAGACATGAATAAGTAGGAGTACATTCCACATTTATGGACTGGTCACAATTTCATGGTTTATGAGTTGGAACCCTGGGTCGGGCTCTGAGCTGATGATGGTGGGGAGCCTGCTTGGGATTCTGTCTCTCTCTCTCTCGCTCCCTCTCAAAAGTAAATTAACATTTTAAAAAAATGTTTAAAAAGTTAAATTTTATGTTACATATATTTTACCACTAAACACACAGTGAGTTTGATTGACATCTAGGGAAAATTAGTGAGATTATCTTGAGATTAAGAAACCCTGCATGTTGATAATGAGGGACATAGGGTGTTTGTCAATCGGGCGTTCATAATTCAAGAAGAGGCTGCCGTCATTGGTGTTAGTGAACTATTTTGTTTCATTTTCATTATGTCCAGAATTATTATTTCCAGAATAATATGGTTAAACATTGGTTTTTTTTTTAACCTTATAACTTACAGATTTTATAGGCAAGAATCTAAAATAAATGAAGGGCATTTCTTTGTTTTGCCTGAAAGTAAGGATTAGGGACAGTGATTAAAGTGACAGAACTCCAGAATGACTGGTTCTTCCTCTGGAATATATTATTCTTGGGAACTGTTCTATAACTGTTATTCCAACATTGCTTATTTGGTCAGCCCAAAGGCAAGTTGCCTTCCAAGGTAGCCAGCCTTGCTTAGCAGATCTTTTTTCCTAAAACAGTTGTTTCTGTTTTCTACAGTGATACAGTGTAACAGAATGGTTCAAAACTCACACTTTGGAATCAAACATCCAATAATCACTTGTAATAATGTAAAATGTAATCATCACTTCACCTGTTTGTTGAGAAGATTCAGTGCGATAATGTACGTAAAGTGCATAGCGTGGTGCCTGGTCCATAGTAAATGCTCCGTAAATATTGGCTGTTGACTCTGCTATCACTGCTCTTATGCATAAATGAGCCCAAGGTCCAGACCTGGAGACAGGTGGGGGTGTCCCCAAGAAGGCATTTCTTGTTTGACTTTACCAAGGTCCTATACAAGATGTACTTTCTCTCCTCGTCCTACAGTGGTGTAATTCTTATGCCATCTTTACTTTTTTTGCATTTAGACTTCTTTTCCAAACTAGAGACCAAGCAGCACATTCTAATCTTACCATATTTAAGAAAATTATTGGCACATTATAACCCGAGTTCACCATGTAATACTTGTTCATTCATGCACTTTTTAAAAAGTCTTTCAGTCCTAGTCTTTTTCTTTTTTCCTCTCCCTCAACCCTTTTTGGATTATGGATGCTGAGAGCTGAATTAATTGTGTCCTTTAGGTCGATAACACATTAACATCATCAGGAAATGCAAGGTCCCTTTCTGGTTTTATTTTTGCCTTTTATCCCTAAACTTCATCCTGTACGCTTTCCCCCATAGGTACTCATTCTAACATGTCTTTATATGTCTTTATAAGATACATATACTTTTGTTTTTTTAAAAAATATATTTATATATTTTGAGAGAGAGAGGGAAGGAAAGAGAGAATCCCAAACAGGCTTTGCATTGTTAGTGCAGAGCCCAACACAAGGCTCAATCTCATGAACTGTGGAATCATGACCCGATCTGAAATCAGAAGTCAGACACTTAACCAACTGAGCCACCCAGATGCCCCTAAATATACATGCACTTTTGTAAGTAGGTAACACTGTTTTGTGTGCATGGGTTTCTAATTTATAAGACGATATTGAGCTATTAATAACCAACATTACATTTTAAAACCCTCTTACCTTAGATAGTATTTAGTACATTTGACTTTTAACTATTTTAGTTATCTATTCCCTATAAGATAGACATCCATTGCTTCTCAGCCTTTTGGCTAAGATCAAGTGTAAAAGATAGACATCCAAATTACTATCAGTTTTACCCTACTACATGCTTACATGCTGCAGTTAACATTTTTACATTCCTCTTTATAGATAGGATGATCACGTTGGTCCAAAATGAGATGCTTTCTAAGTTGAAAGGGACTATTTTAATTATGCTGGGGCAACGGGCATATATCAAGACCCCCAGACAGACCGGATCGGTGATCTACCCTTTTTATGTAAGTTTTCCGGAGACACAGTTGGTAATCAGCAGTCATATACTGGGACAGCCCTTCTCCTTCTGGTTGTTTCTAGCTGACATCTGTTCCAATTGATTCGTGCATGTGCTGGACTGATTGTTGTATATTTTAAATACCACCCTTGCTAGAAACTCTTCATGACGGGGATGTCTGGGTCACCAGTTACAGATATACTTAATTTCAGGAAGTTTGAGTTCCAAACCAGTCTTGTTCTATTAATAGACAGATGGACTTTTTATGTATCTTCTTATATTTCAGGACTTTCCATATTTGTACTGTATATTTTTTCATCTTTTCTCCATCAAACTATCCAATGTGGGCTGCAGCAGGCACCAGTGTTTATTGACAAATGCTCTTACGGTGACTACTTTGTAGGTTATGAAGGATTTTTTCAGATTTGATGTGATTAGAGCCTAGAAATTGCCTTTTGAGGTAGATAGGGCAGAATTTGTACTCCTTATGTTACAGAGAAGGAAACTGAGTAATAATAAGTACACCGACTTAGTAAGTCCACATATCTGGACTTGTTATGGAGTTGAATTTATGACCAGGTCTTCTGCCTTTAATTTGTTTCTGCAAAATCTAAAAGGGACAGGGAAGAGGATGCGTTTCTGTTTGTGGTTAAAGCAGAGACTATGCAGTTTAGCTTTATGTCTTCCTTAGAATGTAGCACAGTGCCTGACACATAGTAAACGATGGGGAATCTTTAACGAACAAATGAACTGAGGATTAGATAAGGCTCAGGTTTGAACTGGTAGTACTATTGCCCAGTGCTTGGTGACCCCCTTTTTATTTCAGCAGTGCTTCGAATTATGGGTAAGTTCAGTTCTATAAATGCTCTTACTGAAGAAAGACTTCATGTCGGCCTCAGAGTTCTCATGTTAATGGTGTAGTGCGTTTACACTGACATCGCAGTCACTTATAAACATGCCCGTTTAGTGTGACTTCTGGGTCAGAGTAGACTGTACTCGTACGTTTATAGAAAATGTCGGTTAGATTCCTTCCACCCTCTTTTTAAGGCGCTCTTCTGTAGCTTTCAATAACAGTAGCAAGTTCCCTCCTCTTTCTAACAATTATATTACATTTAGTTGCTTAACACATGCTTCCTCTTTCCCAAATCCCCAGAGTCCTCTGTAGTGTTTAGCAGGGATGTTAGATTTGAGAGATTTTCTCCCAGTGGCTCGTGCTGGTAACGTGAGAGGCTGGGCGTCCTCAGCCACCTTGCTCAAACCAGTCACAGTTTGGAAGTGATGGCAAAGCCTTCGGTGATCCGGCTTCGCCTGCGTTTCATTCCTCTCTCGTAACTGCCCACCGTGCCCTTTCTCAGAGCTGTCTCATAACTACTCACCATCCCCTTCCAGTACCTTCCACCCACTATGATATAAATTAAGTGTTCTAAGAAAAACCATTTAATAACTTAAATTTTCATACCCTACCCTTCACGGAAGTTGCAATAATCATCTTCTGGAAGTAGCTCACTCTCTCCTGTATCTTAAATCCTTTTTATTCTCTAGCTGCAGACACGCTGTGCACAAGGTATGCTATCTAAGTGAAATGTTTCCCGCTGCTTCCCTCCTTTCGGCTGTGTTTCCTTCACTCACAGATCCACCTGCTGGTACTTACGTTAACACTGTCAGCTTCACGTAGATGCTTTCATCCCGTCAGTGGGGAGAAGTTTTAAGAAAGCCCACGTATGTCTCCTTACGTATCTGTTTCCTATTGAAACCAGTTGTAAGCTAGTGATTGCGGCCATTCCTTCTAATCATGCCACCAGAATTTTATTTTTTCATTGTTTCCAAATCCTTTTCTCTTTTCACTGTGGCGATAAATTCTACAGTAGCTGACATAAAGAAAACCCTAGGAAGGTTCTTTTCCTTTTCTTTCCTTTATAAAAGTGGTTTTTGTAAAGTGAAACACTTCCCACAACTTAGTGGTTGGCCCATGGAAATGATACTTTGGTGGTCAGTTTTCTTTCTTTTTAAAATTAGATTTTATATGGTAAGAACTCTTAAATGAGACCTCCTCTCTTGATCGATTTTTAAGACCGTTATTATCTCTAGGCACCGTGTTGTACCTCCAGTCTCTAGAACTTACTCATCTTGCATCACTGAAATTTTACACCTATTTAAATGACTCCCAGAAGCAAAGAATAGGATTGTTGCAAGGGGTCAGGGTGCGGAGCGAGATGGAGAGTTGCTAATTAGTGGGTAGTCGTTTTCTACAGTGGATAAAACTTGGCAAACTACCAGAATATGTGGTTGTTTGCACTGGAAGTAGAAAAGGAAACAAGAGTGAATTTGGTGATAAAGTCTACCGTTAAGCTTCAGTTACCTTTCTAGTTCCCAGGTTTCCTGCCAGCACCTACACTACCGCCCTTCATGCAAAGTAGAAAAAACAATGAAACTCCCAAGACCATTTCCTCCGAAACACCTCCACATGCAAATTGTCCTGAAGGTCGGTAGGAGAGAAGTATGAAGGGGACGGTTTGGTTAGGAATCTCTCCTCCAATAAATTAAAAATAGTTCAGGGGCACCTGGCTGGCTCAGTCAAAAGAGCATGCGCAGCCCTTTATCTCTGGGTTGTGAGTTTAAGGCCCACTTTGTGCGTAGAGATTACTTAAATAAGTATTAGGAAAAAAAGAATAGTTTATTTGCTAATTAGTTAAATGCATGGCTTCTTCCCGGGAACACCGCTTACCCTGTTACATTAACAGTGAGAGAGTTAAGAATTGGGTCCTCCGAAAGCCACCAGCAGATTCACAGTCAGTTGTGAACAGAAGCACATCTTACAAGAACCACATTATTCTTTCCCTGAGTTTAGTATAGATCTTTCTTCGTATACTCACCAAACGATGTTGATCCCTGTGTTTGTGTTTTCAGTCTAGCCTGGTCTAGGTGGGCAGCTCTGGGTACTGTTGACCTCTGTTGATGATCCCGTTCCCTGCCCTTGCCTGTGTCTATTGACCAGTTACGTCACCGTTGACTCGCCAGCCTCCCCTCCCCACTAGGCCTTTCCTCTTTCTTTCTCCTCCTCTTCTCTAATCCCTTTCCTCTTCACCACTCTCTGCTTCACAACTCCTCCATGGTTTTCTCAGGGCTGGGCTTCAACATCGTCGGTGGGACAGATCAGCAGCATGTCTCCAACGACAGTGGCATCTACGTCAGCCGCATCAAGGAGAATGGGGCTGCGGCCCTGGATGGGCGGCTCCAGGAGGGTGATAAGATCCTCTCGGTGAGAACTGGCTTCGGCCTCCTTCACTGTTTTTTGCTCCCTGGCCCCTTCCTTGGGAAGATTTCTGCCTGCCTTTTTGGATCTGGAAATGTCTAGATTGTAGACTCCAGTGGGAGGGACCTTGATCAGTCACCTTTTCCAGCCCTGCCATGGAGCAAGAGGATAATACCTCCCTTGATAGCAAGGCCTGTCGTCCAGAATGTGAAGCTCCTTAAGCAAGTTCAAAAAACAGGGAACAGGGAGGGTGAGGGGCCAATGTGGGGGAAAGGGACTTAAAACCCACAGTTGTTGTCTTTCTTGAGTTACATTTTATTCCCTCCCTTTTGTTAATTGAAACACTAACGTGTGTCTTCCTTTACTCCAAAAAGGCAAAAAAAAGGAAGGTAGGGGTTAAAGTGTCCTTTTTTAGATCCAGAGCCCTCCTTGTTACTACAATTGGAAATTGGAATGCATTCTCATTTGGGTATCTGTCCACTGTGCTCCCATTTCACTCTGCTAATATTTGTAATAAGACACTTACCACATGGCACGCATTAGCTTTTTATTCTCTAGAAGTTCCTCAAGGGCAGGGACTGGATCTTTTTTTTTAATCTTTTGTATCCTTGCACATGCTCAATATATATTTAACAGATGAACAGGTTGAGACATCTAAGCAAGCCCAGAAAGGTCGGCTGATCCAGAATATAAATGCAGTGTCATGGATGGTAACATCCTATTTTTGTCCTTCTCACCAACTGTTTTGCCTCTTTTCAGTCCATTAAGCTTCTCGATCCTGTTTATTAACTTGAGAGGTACAGTGATAAATACCTTTTATCCCAAAACGATCCTGAGGAGCTTACCAGCAGATTATTTCTGATAACTCCCGGGAGAAAGAAACTGTAAAAACATGAAACCAACTTGAATGGTACATTAAGGAAAATTTGAGAATGAGTTGTCAAAAGTATAGCATGTAGTTAGAAACTATGCATTTTAAAATGACATTTACCGCATTCTCTCCAGGAAACTGGGGCCTGGGTTACATTTGAAAAATACAGGGATAAGAGGACAGCCATGTTATTTGCAAAAGTTTGGGTAAAGATAGATGATTGAAGAATGGGAATGGTTAGTTATTGAGCTCCATATGCTGAGCAGTATGCTGAGACCTTTAAGTGTATCTAATATTGTGGTGACCCTAAGAGGTGCGTACGTTTATTATGACCATTTTGCAGCTAAGGAAGCTGAGCTGTTGGTAAGGTCAAGCCGCCTGCCCAAGGCCACACAGCTAGTAGGTGGCAGAGGACTAAAACTGGTCTGTCTGAATCTGGGGCCTCACCTCTTAACCCGTATACTGTGCTGCCGCCAAGAGGTAAATGAGGGGCTTGAACTAGTTAACCTAAACAGGAAGTTGTGGGATGAGGTAGTAGATTTTATGTATGGCTTCACATAAAAACTGAATATAAGGGATAGAATTAGGTTAGAAGGACATAAAGCTCAGTGTGAGAGAATTTATTAGACATAAGCTGAGATGAGGAGCCTTACTTATGGGGGCCGTTGCCTCATAGAAAAAAGAAACTACTGGAAGGCCACTCGAGTTTCTTTAAAAGGGTATGGGAGGAGATGAATGCCCGTGAAAAGAAAAAGTAGATGTTGAAAACACTTGCTTCATTTTAAAATTCATAGCAAAGAGGATTTTACTTTATCAAAGTAAAAGAAATAGAAATATTACAAAGATCTATAAAAGATACTCAGTATTACAAATATCTGTAAGACACATAACAAAGAATGATTCAAGTTTAGATCAAGTTTATGTTTTGGCCAGTTAAGACATGGCAAAGAAAAGAGGCAGGAAATGCCCAGCAAAGAAAAGGCAAAGATATACGACAGATATGGGGAGAAATAAAGGAAGACTGAGGAAGAAAAAAGCATATATATACAAGGGGACAAGGCCAGTGCATCCTCTCCATTCTTTTTTCTTTTTTAAAAATGTTTTGGGTTTATTTTTGAGAGAAAGAGAGACAGAGCATGAGCAGGGGAAGGGCAGAGAGGGAGAGGGAGACATAGAATCCGAAGAAGGCTCTGAGCGGTCAGCACAGAGTCTGATGCAGGGCTCGAATTCACGAACTCATGACCCGAGCTGAAGTCGGACGCTTAACCAACTGCACCCAAGTGCCCTTCTCCATTCTCTCTAGGGCTATCTTATTTGACTCCAGTTTCCCTTCCAGGAGTTTGCTCCAAAATTCGTCTTTCTAGACCCTGTTCCTTAAGAAATAAGCGCCTGTTGCCTCACCATCTTGTCCCCTTTCTGTCCTTAGAGGAACTTGTTAGGCATTAACCACTAAATGGTGGTGTCTCGCCTGTAACTCACTTTATTCCTTTCATGTCCTTAAGTACTTGATTACTGGCTTTGGAGTCACTTCCTTAGCACGTTCAGTTTGGATGACTCAAAAAAGTATGAAGGGATCTAGGTTTTCTGTGAATTATTCTTGACTATTAATTTAATCTTTCCATTTCTCCCCAGATTATGCCCATGTTTTCAAGTAATATTAAATAATTGCATGACTTACCGTGCCATTTCAGGCCCTATTGCATCTGACAGCCATGAAACAAAAACAGATGTTAGCAGTGGAACAACCCAAGGTTGAGATGAAGGCTGGAAATGGAGACTCCTCACCCAAAGTTTATTTTCTGTGTGTGATGGTGAGGATGAGTTCATATTTGTATAGGCTACCAGGGAACCTGGGGAAATTTTATCTTTCCGAAAAAAATTTAAAAAGTACACTGTCTAGGCTTGTTATTTCCCTCATGTCTCTGCCTAAGTGAAGGGAGGTGGACAGTCATTCAAGAATAAGTCAGTCCTCAGCCAACCCTACGTTTTTATGAAGTTCAGGAGCTCAAGGTGATGGCGCTGATTTCTAAAATGGAATGGATGAATATTCCGTTTTGACCAAACCTCTTGTATTTCTTGTTCTTGTCAAATATAATTCTTAAGTTGGTGACTTTTCAGTCATTTCAGGATCTTGGCAAGAAATTAAAATATCCAGAGCATAATCTGAGTCCACTTCTCGTCTCCATTTTATATTGATACTGTTCTATAGTTAGAGCTCGTGAGGCAATTCAAAAAAACTTTTGAGGCTATGCAAAATTGTCAATCATCAAAGAAAACTAAATTTAACTCAGTTTATTAATTTCCTAAGGCAGAAAATAGGAAACTCCATTTTGAAGACGCTAACCACCATACTTAAAGGAGGGGGAAAATGTATGTTTCCCCATACGTTAACTAGACACCACCATCACAGTCCTCTGAATGTTCAGCCAGCAGAATTTTCTAGCATGTTGCAAATCTGCCATATCTCAAGTTCAAAAAATGACGCCATGAGTTAAGGATGCTGAAGTAGCAAGTTTAGCAATGTTCTAAGGTTTCTTGGTTGAATATACTAAAAGTGAGGTCCGCGGACCAGCTGGCCTTTACTTATAAGTGTGTTAGAAATGCGGTCTCAGGGCCTCCCAGACCTACTGGGATCAAAATTTGCATTATAGCAAGATCCCTGGGGTGTGAATAAAAAATGGGAGTAAATTTTGAGAGGCACTGCTGTAGGCAAGTGTTATTGAAATGTTTCACATTATGACCTATAGTAGGTAATACACACGCATGGATGTGCATACAGACATATAATTGAAGCAAAATTTAAGAAAATATCTCTTCTATAGGTGATACATCCTATGTTACGTTTTCTTCTAATTTCACTTTTTTAAAATTAAATGCTGGTCTTGATCCATCATTGAACTGACTTCACTATATTCTATGATGGGTCAGTAGACTCATATTTGAAAAATCACTGCTTTGGTAAATGGAAAATCACTGATGAAATCTGTGTATGAACAGAATATGTATTAAATAGGGTAAGTCAGCTGGATGGAGAGACCATTAAAGTTTGTTTCAGATGGTTTAGGTTAGAATTAACTCAAACTCAGAATCACTTGGACAGCTTGTGAAAGTATGGAGATTGCTTTTAACTTTTAAGTTCCCAAATGAATGCTAATGCTGCTGGTTCTGGGGTCATATATCGAGAACCTCCATATATCAGTACGGGTGGTGACATAGAGTGAGTTCTACCCACATTTAGGGGTAGAATCTACAGAACTTGGTGGTTAGTCAATATGAGGTAGCATCTAAAAATGCTTAGAGGAGGCTAATTTTAGAAAGCCAGTTTGGCTTTGGATTAGAGGTGACCTTGTCACGAGACAAAGGATCATAATTTGATTTATGGGGCTGTTTTATCTTGGGTAGAGAAATGGATAAAAAAGAAATTCCCTTGGAATATCTAAAAGCCTCTTGTTTGTTTGTTTGTTTGTTTTGCTTTTTGGTTTTTGTTTTTTGGGTTTTTTTTTGGTTTTTGTTTTTTGGGTTTTTTTTATTTATTTATTTTTTTTTTGGAGAGGGAGAGGCAGAGAGAGTACAAACAGCAGAGGGGCGAAGAGAGAAGGAGAATCCTAAGCAGGCTCCATATGCAATCAGTGCACTGAGTGGGGCTCGAAACCACAAAACCGTGAGATCATGACCTGAGCCAAAATCGAGAGTCAGATGCTTAACTGACTAAGCCACCCAGGTGCCCCCATGGGTTTTTTTTTTTTTTTTTAAAGTAATTAGAGTAACTGTCTTTTTATATTAGAATACCTTTAGGCTTAACTAGGAGAGTTGAAAGGCATACTTGGTATAATTGGCCTGTGCCCTGTCTGGCACCTTCTCTTCCCTGATATCACCAAGTCTTTCTTCCCCATTAGCAGAAGGAGGCTCAGGTGAGGACCAAGGTTACACACTGAGTTACTGGCAGGTAAAGCTGTTGTCAGAGTCCAGGCCTTTCAGCGCCATATAATACTGAGAGCAGGTCAGTCAGGCCCTCGCAGACTGCGGTCTACGAGCAAACCTCAGGGGATCACGTGACATTTATTCTACTCAAGTGGTGTTCAAAGTACTCTTTAGATATACCAGGAGTTATAATGATGAGTTTTGCAATACAGCCTTTCCAAGTTATTTACAGTAGAGTATAAAGTGATGCAATATAGTACAGAGTTCACTTTGAGTTTAAGATCAGTCACATCTAGTAGAATTCTTTAGAAAGGCCTTTCAATGAAGTGGCACTTGACTAAATTTTAGCTTCTTAAATTTTAATGCTGCTTCAGTATATGCACATGAATAAAAAAATAAAATAAAACGACTTATTTTTTATACAACTAAAATTTTTTAAATGTATAACACATTTGAAACAAATGAAGCTGTTAAACCAGTAAAAGTTCAATGGACAACATCAATATGATGGATAGTGATATGTTGCTGAAATAAAATCCTTATTTACAATGTAAAGTTCTATGGTTTTGTGTTTTTTTGTTTTAATTTTTTTTTAATTTTGAGAGACAGAGTAGGAGTGGGGGAGGGGGAGAGTGGGAGAGGGACACACAGAATCCGAAGCAGGCTCCAGGCTCCGAGCTGTCAGCACAGAGCCCAATGCAGAGCTCAAACCCACGAACTGCTAGATGATGATCTGAGCCAAAGTCGGCCCTTTAACTAACTGAGCCACCAAGGCGCCCCTGTGGTTTCATCTTTTAAAGTGAAGGTTTTGTGGCCTGAACGTTTTCAGTCCTGACTTTGCTGCTTCCATTCTGTGTGCCTGTGGACAAGCTGCATAGCCTTTCAAGTTTTATCATCTCTAACATGGGGGTTCCTAACTCATAGTTAGTACATGTGAAATGAAGAGACAGCTCCAGACATGATGATGAATATGCAGTGATTCCTAGCAATTAGTGTTGCTAGATGTGATTGTAAAGATGACTTTGACCTCAGTACTCTTGCCATCACGTGTATGTAGTGACTCAGTTCTCCCACTTGCGTTCATATCACTGTGAAGCGTGGCTCTCATACTGAGCTCTAGTATCTTTGGCATTTGTTGACATGACTGCTTCATTAACTTACTTGTCTCTTAGAGAAAAACACCTATTTCCTTACAATAAAAAAATACAGTTCTCACATGGGCTAGATTAGTTCCATGAGTCTTTTCACTATAATTCTCACACCTATTTTCTCCCCTGGAATTACCTAGAAAGTTGAGTTGTTGAGAATTCATTGTGGTGACTCCAGGACCCCTGAAGTTCTTTCCCTTTGGCATGGCTACCAAAACAACCAACCAACAAACCAACAAGAAAACCATAACCAGAAGGTGGCTTTGTAGCATGAAATCAAAGTCCATCAACTAGAAAACTATATTCACTTCTCCACTGTAGGTAGCAGGACTGATCCTGTTTAATCTTGGAGATGGCATAGAGTTTTTAAAAAGAAAAGTGTATTCAGATTGTGGAAATAGAGCACAGGTATGAAGGTAAGAATGTATGTTTTATGTCCTAGGGACAGTGAGTTATGTGATTTAGAGCACAGAGTGATGGAAGGGAATAATGTGAGATTAAACTGGGAATGTGGGTGGGAGCCATTTCCTCGAGGACTTTGCATACCAGAATGAAAAATCAGGCATTCTCCCCTGCTTCCAGTTTTGTTTTGTTTTTAAGTAGTAAAGTGGCATGAATAAGATTGTACTTTAGGAGGACTGATCTGGAGACATAGTGTTTGCATAGGTTAGAGCAGGGAAGGGCCTAGAGGAAAGTGAATCAGAGAGAAGATGATCACAATAGTTCATCTGAAAGTATCCACAGCCTAAAGAGAGAGGCAATTCAAAGAAAATAGTGTATGAGGAATGATACTATGTTAGGATTTGACAGTTTGTTTTATGTGAATATGGACAAAGAGTGGAGTTTAAAAATATTATCAAAGTTTTAGTCCTAAGGAATGGTAGTGGCCAAAAGAGGGAAGTTGAGAAAGTCTGGTTTTGTGGGAAGTAAAAAAAAAAGGGGGGGGGGGCGTTGGATATATTGAATTGGGGTCTAGCAGAATATTCAGGTACTGGCAACCCCAGAAGTAGAAATAAGGATAGAAATTTGGGAGTTGTGAGATTGTGAAAGATCACCATGGGACAGGAGGTAAGAGGACAAAAGACAACTGACATGGAGGAGTATTTACTTACCTTAAAGAGGAAGGAGGGGAAGAGAATCAGGAAAGGAATCACTCAAGAACTCAGAGAGCTAAGTATTGGTGAGCGGAGACCAGAGAGAACTGCATGAGGGAGGAAGGCTGAGGAAGGGCTGTGGGATCGGAGACGGGAAGTCACCGCTGCGCTGCGGGACAGCATGGGCTTTCCCCCGACCTCATAGAGCACGACAGAGCCAGGGAGTAATGGGTGAATGGCTGCTGAAGAAGTGGAGGTAGTGCTTCCGAACAAAGCTTCCAATGAAAGGAAGAGGAGAAATGATGGGAAGAGGGTGATAGTGGGTTCAAGAAGTACTTATATTGTTTTCTTTCTAGATGAGGATAATTTCACTAGAGAAGGAGCCAAGAGCAGTAATAAAGGAATCAAGAGGAGCAAGTGACCACCTAAGTTCTATAAGAAAGCCAGAAGGAACAGGACCAAGACCACTAGTGAATAGCTTAGCGTCGGTAAAGGAAACAGATCTAAGATCTAACAGAAAGAAGAAACAGCGTCGGTAAAGGAAACAGATCTAACAGAAAGAAGGGCAAAGCAGCGGTGGAGGCTGTCGTGAAATTTTGAAGGAGGAGGAAAGAACATGGAGAGAGTGTGAGAAGTTACTCCTATTCTCAAGAAAGATAAGGCAAAGGAGTCTGCAGAGAGAGGAGATGGGGTTGGAGTTGGGGTTTGACAGGAGGAAAGGTCTGGAACAGCTGCCTCTGGGAATTCATTGGGGAGCTCACCAGGTTAGTTGAGGGTCTTAAGAATATAGCAAGTGTCAGCTAGCATGCATCTGTGCTGCAAAGTGTGTGTGTGTGTGTGTGTTTCTCCAGGGACAAGGAAAGTAAATGCAGTGTGTTGTGTAGGTCTGGAAAAGGCAGAGGATCATAGGGAACAAGGATTCTAATAGTTTACGAAGTGCTTTGTTGAAATAATAGCAAGAACTCCTAGATGGGTAAGGATGCAAGCAAAGTCTAAAAAGGTTAAAGGTTTTGAGGAGGATAATGAGCAGATTCAGTAGCGGAATATGAAGTGTAAAGGGAGTAGAAATTGTGGTCCATTTTCTAAGACTTTAAGATATTGGAGCTGAAGCGTGCCTGCTGTTGAAGTCAAAGGCTTCTGCCAGTTGGTGACGAGAGCAGGAAACTGTTAATATGGGAAGCTAGACCATCAGTAACTCCAGAGTGGTGTTAGTTAGATTAATTCACTAAGGGCATTGGCAAGGGTTTGTGTGGAGACCCTCTTGTAGAAGGAAGATAGTAACAAGATGAGAGGCTTGGATAAGGCAATGGCTTGAGCTTTAGCTGACAATAGTTGGAGAATAGACAAGGTGGGGGTGCCTGTGTGGCTCAGTTGGTTAAGCATCCAACTCCTGATTTCAGCTCAGGTCATGATCTCGTGGTTCATGGGACTGAGCCTCACATCGGGCTCCTCGCTGACAGCTCAGAGCCTGCTTGGGATTCTCTGCCTCCCTCTCTGCCCCTCTCCCACTAGTGCTCTCTCTCTCTCTCTCTCTCTCTCTCTCTCTCAAATAAAAAAAGAACAGTCAAGGTGGAAGAATAATGGCGAAGAGGGAAAAGTAAATTAGGGCAAGGGCACTTTAACCTTCCAGTATTTAAAAGCACTAGCCCTGGCTCCTTCACCTATTATGACTTTGGGCAGATTATCCACCTTGCTCAGCCTCACTGTCTTCATTGTGAAGACCAGATAAAAACAGTGTCTACCTCATAGGATATTGCGAGAAGCACATTACATAGTGTATGTGAAGCATGCAGCACAGAACCGACTGAGTAAATATGTTCGGTGTTCTTGGTGCTGTTTCTGAGCACCACAGAGTGGGCTCTGCGGTGTCCCTGAGTACAGCATAGGATGTCACTTGTGGATGCTGTCACTCCTGCGGCTAAAAAAGTATTAATACCACTAGTCACCTCTCATCTCTAAATGGCAGGACTGACCTACCCTGAAACGTTTTTTAGGAGTTTGTATCATCAAAGAAAGATTGTAAGATTAGTAAATTGGAGGAGGATGAGAGTATCCATGGAATCAAGGGAAACTGCTCACAGTTGATCAAGACCATAGAATGGGCTAGCAGGTTCGCAGCACATCAATGTTGTTTCGTGGAGTTACATCTGTAGAGTTTCATCAAGTTATATTTCTGGAGTGGAAGCTGGCAATGCCAGGGATTAGCAGTAGAAAGGATAAAGTGCTAACTTGGAAGACCGTGTTAGCTGGAGGGAAGCAGGCTGATGCTCATGGAAGACACACAAATTCTGTAACAGAAACCCAGGGTCAAAACGAGACAGGCAGTAGGAGCTAAAGTGAAAGAGACACTTTTTTGGTGCTCTTCAAGTGGCTCATGGAACCTCAGTTCTCAGAAAACATGGCTTTAAAAATGACCGTTACTCTGAGTACCTTGTAACTTTTCCATTCTCCCAAGCCTCGGAATTTGCCCTGTAGTTTTTTAAATGTTCAGTCACGTGAATGTAAGTCTTTGACTCATGAGGGTTCACATTCTCCCTCTCACACTACTTTTCTTGCTGTTTTTGACAGGTAAATGGCCAAGACCTAAAGAACTTGCTGCACCAGGATGCTGTGGACCTCTTCCGGAACGCGGGCTATGCCGTGTCCCTACGAGTACAGCACAGGGTAGGTGTTATGTGCCGCCCGCAGGCTTTTGTGGGAATAAAGCCTCTTCAGTAGTGCCTTTGGCTGTCTTTTTCCCCTTCCATTCTCACTTTTTTGAAGAGCTCGTCTGGCCCAGGAAGGGGTCTTCAGGGGCTTCTGCTTTTCAGGAAAGGAAATTGAAACAGTATGCTTGCAGCTGAGGTCCTAGCTTCAAGGTGATGTGCCTTAAATGTAAAGCTTGATGGCAAAATTTAAATAATTGGGGGGAAAAATACAATCAGGATCAGGTTTATTTTTAGTAGAGAAGGAAACCTATGTCTGCCCTTGAACATACTTGTTAATGAGACTAAAGTGTAAAGATGGTGGATTTTCTGACACCCACTGTGTGCTTTTCCCTATCACCACCACAACCCCCATTTATTATCAACTTGATGACCCTCCTGACCAAAGCTATAATGCTCAAAGGGGAACTCCAGGAAGAAGGAAATGGAAGTCAGGATTTCATCAAAGCAGCACCTATCTCTGCATCCACTTCCTAGTTCCTAGTGTTTTATAATTTGGATGGTCGGTAAGGAAGCCGGGTAGACCTAATTCCTCCCACAGCACCAACGACTCTGCAGTCAGGTTCAGTGTGCTTTAAAGTTACTCCCTCTCTGGGGCCTCTGGGTGGCTCGGTCTGTTAAGCATTTGACTTCAGCTCAGGTCATGATCTCACAGTTTGTGAGTTCGAGCCCCACATTGGGCTCTGTGCTGACAGCTCAGAGCCTGGAGCCTGATTTGGATTCTGTATCTCTCTCTGTCTCTGCCCATCCCCCGCTTCCTCTCTGTCTCTTTCTGTCTCTCCAAGATAAATAGTGTAAAAAATTTTTTTACAAAATAGGGTTACTCCCTCTTAAATTAATGTTGACCTGCCTCACTCAGCTCTTGAGTGAGGCTTCAGAGGCTGAAGAAGGGCCTGCCAGGAGATAGTACAAAACTGGAAGGAGCTAGGCATGGAAGATACCTGAGAAAACAGCCAGGGTTGCAAGCAGAATCTGCATGTGATGGATTCGAAAACAGATCCATGGGAGACAGTATTGGTAATCAGCTGCTCCTGCCTTGGCTCTTCTGTTTCTAAAGCAGGAAGACTTTGTGCAGTAGATAAAGGCAAGTAATGAACATAGGTATACACTTTAGGTATGGTTAGTTCTTTTTGAAGGCATGTGGGAAGTGATTTTCAAAGTTCACAGTTTAGGAAACCTCCATAAATAACTCCTAATAAAACTTCTGGTCAGAGAACTGGCCCAGCCCTAAAAACCATCCATATCTTACCACTGGCACGCCCTCTCAGGACATCTCAACGGGAAATGAGTGAAGGATGTAGAAGAAGGAGAGAGAATAGAAAAGGTAACTTGGGCAGCGCTGCCTTTCAGATGGAATGGTCAGACTTCTCACTGGTTGTGATGAGGTTGACACCATTGGACTGAAACAAGGTGGAACTGTGACTGTTGCAAGTTAGCTATGAAAAGTTAACATGAAGAAAGGCCACCAGCCTCAAAAGGGAATGCCCAGGCAGTGCAAGATGATTACCCCTAGGGTATGAGTTCTTTTTCCTTACTTCCCCCTGAGTCTTTGAACTCTGTTTCATATAAATTTCATCTTTACTGTGTCCAGTATTAGACAGTCCAGAGGAAAGACGTGAGCCCATTTGAGGAGGGAGCGGGTGCCTTTTGGGAATTGCCAAGTATTTCCCGAAATGGCACTGTACCTGTGTTCATATTGCTCAGATCTGCCCTTTATAGTTTTCTGATGACTGGCAATCTTTCTAAGTAAACATTTCTAGGAAGGTTGACACTCCCTGCCGCTGCCCAGGACTTTCCAGCTTCCCCACAGGATCAAGAGGGTTCATCTCATATCTTGATTTTCCTAATATCATGGACAGAGAGCTTGGCAGAGGGAGTACAGAACAGAAAGAGGTTATCTGCTTACCTTCGGATCCTTTTAGGTCAGTAGCACAGCAAGGTCAAACACCTCCCCATCAGACTTATTTCTAAAGGACTGATGATGCTGATGTTTCCATCTAAAACAGAGAGGGCTCCTGCTAGAGAGTTAGCGCCTGGAGGTTACAGCTTTGGGTGGTCATGTGTCAGCCTGGACATTTCAGTTGGGGTAAACCCACATTGGTCACTTGAGTAACGTTTTCTTTTCCTTGCAGTTGCAGGTGCAGAATGGGCCGATAGGACATCGAGGTGAAGGAGAGCCGAGTGGTATCCCCGTAGCTCTGGTGCTGGTGCCGGTGTTTGCCCTCACCATGGTAGCAGCGTGGGCCTTCATGAGATACCGGCAACGACCTTGAACAGCGTGCTGTCTTCCAGTGTTCCCAAGAGAGGATACATTTCTCTCTCCCTCTCACCCTCCTCCCCTGCCATTCTCCCATATCCTTCCCTCTCTCTGCATAGCCAACCCATCATTTCAAGAGACTGCTGCCAAGCCAGGACCTCACCATCCAAATCTCCAAGTCCTTATATTCTAATGGGAGAGTGAAGGCATTGTTTGAAGGAAGGTTGAAGAAAGGACTTGGCTTGGGACAAATGGGGAGTTAATCTGTTTTGCTAGGACCACCAATAGAAGTTCAGCTATGACCCAAAGAGGGAAAGGCCCAGTGTCCCCACCAGCATGGGCCATACCTGTTTCTCAGCTGGCATGCCTCAGAGGCCAGCTGCGTGCTGCAAGAGAAGAGAGGATTTTTCTTCTTCATGGTCTTCCTTGGGAAGTTTTTGTGGCCTTTATTTAATTTCTAACTACATACTTGGGTGCCTATATCAAACACAGGATAGTGAGGAGAGCATTTTTACTTTTTTAAAAAAGCAAATGCACACACACACACACACACACACACCGATAGATGGCAGTATAATAGTGAGGCCTCATGGAGAATTAAACAAGTGGAAAGCGGCTCTGTGGTTTCAGGTGTCTTATAAGGGATGTTCTTAATGGAAGAATTTGATACATAGCAGGAGTGAGGGAGTGAACCTTAAACAGGTGCCCAGAAAGAACCAGAGAAGACCAAACCAACTAATCAAAAACCTTAGAACAATATTTCTTCCTATAAGAGGTGTGGCAAAGTGGAGGTAAAATGCCATAATCTAGCTTTGCGTAAGTCCATCTGTCCCCAACCTTTGAAATATAAAGATAAATCTTACTGGTCTCTGGGCTGCCCTAGTGACTTTTCCGGTACCTCGTGGTCCTGTTTAAGGATCAGCTGGGGTGGTTGTGGTCAGAGCTAGGGTGATGGGGCCAAACCAACCCAGAAAAACCCTACAAGCCAAAAGGACAGTACCTCCAAGGTGGCACCTGAATCCTCTGGCCATTTAACAGTAATGGCAAATTCTGAGAGAAGGAGCCGCTCCCTGGCCAGACAGGCATGAAATCAGCTCGGCTTAGGATTCAGGTGAGAGGGTTTGGATCACAGGTAGTTTTGCAAGGATCTAAACACTGACTGTAGCTTTTAACGACCAAACCATTTTGCAGGGAAGGGGAAGAAAAGAGTTCTATTTTGGTGGGTAGGGACCTTTGATGGCTGTTTCATGGGGAGACTTGAGAGAAGGAAGTGGGTGAATGGGTGCTCAGGAATACCAAAGACATTAACGAGGTAGGAACCATTCCGTTCGTGTGCTGCTGAATGTTGGTTTTAAAGCACTAACTAAGGAGAGCTGAACCAAGGCTAATTCTCTGGCTTAAAAAGAAATCATTTCCACCCTCCAGATAGCCTGGCTGGCAAGGCCATGGGCCTTACCTGATCCCGACAGCAGGAAGCATGAAGACCTGCCCTGAGGTAACCAGTAGTGTCCGATGTTTAGCATGGATAATCTAGTAAATATTTTACACATGTTGGTTGGACACCAGCTTTGTTAAGACACTTTTACAAAGAATGTCAAATATTGCAGACAGCAAAAGGGAACTGTTCCTGAGACTCAGAGCACTTAAGAAAGTTCCCTGGAGAAAGGGGACAAATTCAGGACTGTGGACTTGAGCCCATAGTCTAGTTAAGGCAATTCACAGGTAGATGCGAAGTTAAAAGTGCATCATCTGGTTACGTAAGAGTTGAAAACAATAAATGGATCGACATTCAGAGCATGATGTAGCAACAGAGATGTAGGCAGCCACCACTTTTTTTTTTTTTCAGGAATTCTGAAAAATGACATCAGGCCAGAGTGGAAAGGGAGGGCTTTTAAAAATAAAAATCTTAGTAGGACCTTGCCTCTGGGCCAACCATTGCTCTAGGGAGAAACTTGCTTTAAACAGTCGCAGTAGGACTTGGGCCTTTAGACCTGGACTGTCTAGTACCTTTGAGACTCACTTGGACAGCTGTCCCTGGAGGGCCCACAGGGCAGCACGGACGCTATTTCCGGTCTCCCCGCGGCCAGCCCGCTGTGGAGGCGCAACGCCGCGTCTGGAGGCTGCTGCTTCCGCAAAGGGCCTGCTTACCTCCCAGGATTCATCCCAGGGTTTGGACATTGACACCTGAGAGAACCTTGAGACATTCAAAATGAAGCAGATAGCACGCCTGTCCCCTTGCTGGTAGAAGTTTTGCTTTGTCTAATAATTGGGATTCTTATGCACTTTAATAATTTAGTTTCTTTCTGGAATTCAACAGCATTGAACAATCCATGATTTGGGATTTAGGCAAATATGCCATTCAACTTTTCTGATTCTCTAGAAAACTAAATTATTATCCTAGATGAAGTATTGGAGTCCATGGTAGGTCATTTTAAAAATTCATGCTCTTTATAGATTGAATCTAGTATTCCCTTCACTTTATAAATTGTATCTAATATTCCTGCCACCTAAATTACTATGTTCAAAGTTTTAAAAGTTGAATGAAAGTGTTTTAAGACAAAATACTTAAAATATTTCTGTATGTATCATCTTAAATGAATAATTTTAATAAGACAGTGTTTGCTTCAACTGTCTGTTCATTTTCTGCCAAGTTGTAGTCTGTGCTATTATTTAACTTAATTCACACCATCTAGCCATGTACAATGGAAAAGGAAATACTCGTTACCACATTTTGTGCGAGGTAGTGTACTAAGTCCTGATTGTACACTATTTGTTCATGATTGACATCTCTGAGATCCAAATGTTGTTTAAAAAAGACACTAAAGGAGAGCTAGTAAATTACTTTGCTAAGATCACATCGGTGGGAATGATAGAATCAGGATATGACGCAGGACATCAGGTGCCACTGTCAATGATATTTCTCACAGCGGTTATCAAAGTGTAGTCTCTGGAGAAAAGCATCAGCATCACTGGGGACCTTGTTAGAAAAGTAAGTTCTTGGGCCTCATCCCAGACGTGCTGAATCTGAAACCGTCCGGCACCCAGTAATCTGCATTTTAACAATCCCTCCAGGTGACTGGTTGACAGTAAACTTTGAGAATCACTGCTCTATGCCAATAGTCCCCTTTTTCTTAGGTTAGAATCATCTGGAGAGCTTAGAAAATTCTGGTTCCCGGGTGCACCTAGACCAATTCAGTAGATTCTCTGGGGGCGGGACTCAGGCAGCAGTAAAATAAAGTTCATTAGGTCATTTTGGTAGGCAGTGTTCGTAAACAATGCCCTGTGGCATTTAAATTATTAAATAAATAAATTCTCAAACCACATGCAGTCGTTGCTTCACTCTTAAGTGAGAATTTCACTTGGGCCTTTTAGAGCCAAGCTCTCTGTGAGCTTCTGCCCAAGTGTGGACGTGGAATAAGAAGTGGAGCATTCTGTGGCTTCTGACTTGCCCAGGACTGGCCAGCAGTAGTAGTGTTTCAGTGTGTGCAGCCAGGAAGTTAATTAGAGCCAACGCATAGAACATTGGTGCAAAAAGGGAACTAGAAAAATTCTAGGATTAATCTTAGAGATGAGAAAATTGAAGCTCAGAGAGAGAAACTGGCTTAACTCAGATCAAAGACTTAAGGTGTCCTTTCTGGCTCCTCTTTATGTCTTGAATGTGTCCACTGCACGGACATAGACGACATCCTTTTTGTCTCAGTCCACTTGGATCTTCTGTCTTTGGGCCTTGAATAGAGGCAGGAAGAGCTGACAGCTGAAGGGTACTGCATGCTTGTGCAAAACTGGGAGATCCCACACAGTCCTCTGCCAAAGCTCTAATAGCAAGTTCAATCACACGAGCACTTCTGAACTAAATACCAGTAGTTCTAAATTAGAGAAGTGTGTGTTTTGATGTCGGACCTTGTTTTTATTATGTAAATAGCGATTTAAACGGTATATTTAAAGAAATGGAACAACATAACCATTAAGCTGTCAAGTATGAAGGGGGAGTGGTATTCATGTAATTTCATGTGGAGCCAATAAAGATTTTATTCTAGTCAATTTTAGTCAGAATTTATCTTCGGACAGATGAGGGTTGTTTCCTTCAACAAATGAATGCCTAGTATATACTAGGTGGTGGATACAAAGATAAGTAAGATACAGTCACTCTAAGCTGAAATAGCTCATTATCTGATCGTGGGGGAGTATTTGTTGGTGATCTTGATGGTAATGTATTTTGGTAGCATCGTCTAGAAGTGGGTGATTCAGTTATGAAGCTCAACCTCTTAACCTATAATAGGTCTTGACTTGGTTACTATGCCCTTTTGCTGTTCCTCTTTGATCTGCAAATCTTTTTGGGACCAGCATTCACATCCAAAAGGACAATTGTGATCAGAAGGAAAACAGTATTTTAAGGAATTCTGTTCTGATCAGAACCAGGTTCTTAACTGCCACAAACTCTTGCCTGATGCTGACATTTATACACACACATACTATAAAGCACTTGGTCTGCTGACCTGATGCACTTGGGACAGTATCAATATAAAAAAGTATATAAAAAAGAAAGTATTGCTGTGTCTAAAGAAGTTATACAAACACTAGGTCCTGTTTCTAAGCATTTTCCATACTGTTCATGTTCTTTTTGCAGGGGGAAAGGGGAGGGGGCTAGGGCCAAAGTATGTTTTCAAATGCAAGATAATCATTAACAGAATCATTTACAAAAGAACATGTATTTACTGTAGTCATTAAATTTACTAACCAATCACAGGAAAATGGGATGATCCTTCTTCCTAGTGTATAGATTTTCAAATTGAATTCCAATTTAATTCTGTATTTGCAAGGCCGAT
Organism: Suricata suricatta; assembly: GCF_006229205.1. Lineage (NCBI taxonomy): Eukaryota > Metazoa > Chordata > Mammalia > Carnivora > Herpestidae > Suricata > Suricata suricatta. Next base: position 29,949,088 of record NC_043708.1, read on the forward strand.
TTGAATATGAGTTTCTTATTCCTGAGTATATGTGCATTTCACCCACAGGCCATGTTAGTTCTTATAAGGTTATTTTCCTTATGAACCTTATTTTGCTTCCTTTCCGCTTTGATCTTAATGTCACCTTGCATGCCTGGATCCGAACAGCTCTGCGTTTCTCAGATTAAGTAGATGCCCTGCTGCAGCTTGGAAGACACGTGGACATGAGACCTATCTCCTAGGGAATATCATCACAGATTAAATGTGTAAAAGAAGCCATTGAAGTAGCTGATAATCTCTCCTAAGCTTTGCTATTCGATACCAGATATGGCAAATGAAACAATAGTATATCTAACTGCCTAGCTCATATCGGTATTCAATAAAAACTCATTGCATTTGTCAGTGAGCCTTTACAATCTTTTCTCCACCGATTTTGGAGGTTATTGAATAAGTAACGTCCTTATTTTTTCTAACAACTTAGCATAGCATCTCTGACAGAACAATGGAAAGAGGAAAGGAAGAAATCCAAATGACCAGTTTGGGTCTTAGCTTTGATACAGGGGAGAAGGATAAGGGTACATACAGTTGCCAACATTTACCTACTCTCTTACTTGTATCCTCTCTACTGCCCCAAAGCCTGACAAGATATGTAGGAGGCAGAAACAGGTTTGTGCCACAGAATGAAAAAGGACTTATCAAAACTGAACATTGACCTTTTGTCTAAGTTGCTCTGCATGTCGCTGACTTTGGTATGAAGAGAAAAGGCAGTTTACCTTGGTCATCATTGCTCTGTCACATGGCTTAAGCAAAATTCAGACCCGAAGTCCAAGGACTAGTCTATCGTGTGTACAGAATGGCTTTTCTCCCTTAAGGAGCTAAGAAGGTATGTCAGTTGCCAGCTACATAATAAACCACTGCAAAACCTAGTGCGTTAACACAATATTTTAGTAATATTCTGTGGGGTTCAGAGTGGTTTTTTTTCCTGCTAATTCCTGGGTCACCTGCAGCTTCATCCATCTGATGGCAGAACAGAAGTAGGTAGTCCAGACTGGCCTCACCTTGGCAATTAGTGCTGGCTATTGCTGAGGGTATCTTGATTCTCCTCCACATGGCCTCCATCCTTCAATAGGCTGATTGAGCTCTTCACAATATGGGGGTTAGGGGTCAAGATTTGAAGCCAGACCAGAACTTTTTCTCTGCTCCTTATACTCCACCACATTGCCCTTGCCTTGTGTGTTTAAGAGGAAAAGAATGTATAATAAGTAATGTATAAGAATGAATAACAATGAAGAATTTATAAATGGAAAATATATTTGCTAGAAGTCTATTTAGGTGCAGATAGAAGATAGGGAATAAGAAAAGGTTGGTAGTTTTCCTGTTTTAGATATTGGCTATTAATAGAATAACAGATACGATAAGACCAGAAGATCAGGAGACCACTGACATTGAAAAGATAGTTCGTTACACACAGTTCCCAGGAGAAGGGGACACACCGTGCCATGGGGACCACACTGGGAAGTCCTAGCATAGGCATAAGACAGAGGAAAAGGGAGAAGCGTGGACAAGAGCCTTCACTATGTTTGCCTGGGAAGGAACAGGCAAGGCCAGATCTGTAGGGTTAGGATTGGCTAGTTGGAGTAACTGCAGTGGCCTGTGGGGCACAGGAGCTCTCTCTAGTTTTCTGGTACCTGGCCTTGGGGTGTTTAGGGCATGTGTAGAATACCCTGAGTGTGGGAGCTCCACAAAGGGGCACAGGACCTGGGTGGGTTGGTTTGTATCTGGAAAGGAAGCTCATGAGAGAGTCAGCTGTTTACTATCTGTAAAAATTAGCTAACCCTGGGAGGAGCAGTTCGTGGGTTCAAGCCCCGCCTCGGGCTCTGTGCAGACAGCTCAGAGCCTGGAGCCTGCTTCAGATTATGTGTCTACCTCTCTCCCGCTCATGCTCTGTCTCTTTCTCAAAAGTAAATAAACATTAAAAAAAATTTTTTTTTAATTTCAAGTAACCTGAAAACCTTTAGACTCAAATATTCCACTTACAACAATTCAGAAATGCCTTAATTTATGGATACCAGTAGTACTTTGCAATCCAAAATGACTTCCCAAAGACCGAGAATCACCTCAAACTGGTCAGCGTAGGACCAGAGTAGAGGTTCTTGGTGCTCGCTCTTCCTGATCCGGCAGCCTCACTCACACTGTCATTTGATGCGGTCCAACCCATGATACTTCGATGTTTAGGCAAATTCTAAAAGATGTTTAAAGTTCAATATGAGGCCAACACCCTGCTAAGAGTTTTTGAAATGGCCACTATATAGTTAAAAGATTTTCAAGACCAATTTCAACTTCAGGACTACGGTGTTATTGGGGGAAAGACACAGATTAATACTTCTTCCATGACTTAAAACCTTTCTGTAAGGTTAGCAACATAGCCTTTGAAACTTCCTCCTGAAAATTGTACTTCAATATTTATTTATTTCTACACATACAGAACTTTTACGTAGGGTAGAAAAAGTTCCCACTAGGAAGATAATTTAAGGTTGTTAACGTCCTTTGTATCACTTGGCAGCCAAGACGCACATTCATTTCTGCTCTGCAGAAGCAATGTTAGCTACTCGCTTCAATTCAGGAAAAGTGTATCTTCAGGAAGGTTTAGATGAGATATTTATTTAGTCATTTTTGAAACCTTCTTCATCTTTTCATTGTAGGCAATAAATTGAGAGTCCATTCCAAAAATTCCATCCCATTATGTAAATGTTGAGGCATAATTTCCAGTGAGGTTTGTGTGGTGGAAATGATGAAGCCGAGAACCAGCATAGAAAGGGATCAGATTTAAAGGGTTGATAGTAATGTCATACCACTTATGGACATCAATAGTTTCTATCAACGAATGGTCACCCATGCCCAAGGAAGAATGACATGATCACATAAAAGCATGATTTCAATGAAAAATTCAGTTCTGAGAATCAGAGTTTCTAAGGGATGGGTATATTCAGCTTCCAAATGGAGCCTGAAACTCATGATGAATTTTATGAATATATTTGTATATCCTTTTGTGATACAGAAAACAGTGCCAAGTATCCTCAATTACCGCACAGCCTAAGCGTCTCCCCAACAGCAGATACCATCTTGGCATTCTTTCCCAATCATAAGGAATATTAAAGCACTCTGTAAAATAATAGGTTCCACAAATCAAAGGAAGCTGAATACAAAAGTGATTAAAGAGAAGTACTTGAAAACCATTTCTACTGGTTTCCCTATGTTTCTGATTTATCTTTCTGAATTTTGTACTTTTTCATGTATGGTATAAATTGGGAAAAAAATCCAGGTAAAGAGAACAAGAAATAAAGGGCCTCTTGAACTACCAAGGTGCCCATGTTGCAATCTGGAACTTTGTATAATTATTCAACATATCGTTGCAAGCATTTTTAAATGGTTCTCGTAGAGGGTTCTCAGGTAAATGTGAATCTACGTACTCCACAGCCAAGGACACTGAACTAAAGATGCTAATATACTTCCATTTCTTGCCATGTATCAAATCTCTACAAAAAGCCTTAGAATTCTGCGGGTCACCTAGACCCAACTATCTTTTTTAAAGGGAGTTTGTGCTGTGATGGATGTTGAGAAATAAGTACGATGTATATTATTTCCACTGTTGTTAAACTTCGCCCAATCTACTCCCACTGCTGTTTGCCAGAATGACCAGTTTTTCACTGGACTTTTGAAAGATACCTAAGGCTGGACTCAGTTAAGATGAACGTTTCTTTCTATATCACAGCCAATGGCCTAGGCCTTCTTAATGGTAAATTTCCAGTTTCCTCAGTAATTGGCATATTTGACTTTCACATTTTATCACAAAACCATCAATTTCTCTTGCTGTTCAATGTATTGTAGTTGAACTTGAAATTTTCATGCAATCTTTTTTGCTTTCTTATACATATGTTTGTGTTTTCTGTCTCATTCCTAACAGTTTTAAATATTTTTTCCTTAATCTACGAATTGATTCTTTCAAATAACCAGCTTTTGGTTTTATATTAATCCATTCTTCTGGTTTTGTTTGTTTTCCATTTCTTTTTTTTTTTAGCTTTTATTTTCACTAATTCTCTATACTTTTTTTTTTGGTTCTTTTTCTTCTTTACAAATCAAAAGTTTATTTTCTGTCATCTATCATATGATGTCTTTTCCTTTTTAGTAACTTCCCTGTAACTTATAATTGTTATTTTGATATCCTTCATGATTTGGGGATTATTCAAAACAGTGTTACTAAGACTCTTATTAATAGTGTTATAGGAGATCTTAAAAATTCTTATTACAAGGAAACAAATTTGCAACTCTGTGAGATGATGGATCTTAACTAAATTAACTTTGGTGATCACTTTACAATACGTACCTTAATCAAATCACTATATGGTATATGCATGAATCTTATACTATGTTATATCTCAATTATATATCAGTAAAACTGGAAAAATTTAAATTTAAAAAACAGTGTTACTTGAGTTTGCAGTGGTTACTATAGGACGTAGGTTCACTTTTGAGTGTTAAGTTCTAGTTTTATAGAATGTACACTGTTTTGATTTATAGGAAACTTTATAACAATTTTTAACTGCTGTTTTTTTTAAACCAGTTGTGGACAATAGATGTTACTCAAACACTTAAAACACACAAATAGGCCATTTAAAAAAATTTATTTATTGTTAAGATTAAAAAAATTTTTTTTTCTATTTTTTTATTTATTTTTGAGAGACAGAGACAGCACAAGCAGGGGAGGGTCAGAGAGAGAGGGAAACACAGAATCCGAAGCAGGCTCCAGGCTCTGAGCTAGCTGTCAGCACAGAGCCTTTTGCGAGGCTCAAACCCACGAACCGTGAGATCATGACCTGAGCCAAAGCCGGACGCTCAACCGACTGAGCTACCCAGATAACCCACAAATAGGCCATTTTTAAAGAGTCTCCTTTTCAAAAAGTTTATCAGATAAAAGCACACGTTACTTGCTCTTTATTCAAACATTTGTCTTTACAATTCTCAATAGAAGTTTTTCTACAAAGTTGTTTTGAACATAAATTTCAATAAAATCCCATTTGACCGTGGACTTCTATCACAAAAGCACACATTCGCCTACCCAGAAAGGAAGCCCTAGCTAACTTAATGGACAATGTTTAGAAAGCTTCCGGATAGGCATTAGTCCCATGGCAATTTAGGTTAGAGTTTTCCTGATTTGTTCTACATGATGAAATTTGTTGTAATCCAGCTAATTCTGCACTTTGAGACAATGTAACTAATTTTTAATTTTGTTAACATTTTGGTTTCATTAATCTGTAAGGAAAAGATTTCTAACACTTTTTTTTTGTACAGGAGACTTACCTTGGATTCTCTCCACAGCGTTGCAGAGCAGGTTTTTGTCTGGTTTAGGGATCACTCCTGGGGAGTCTTCTCTGTAAGTCATGGTATGGGAAGCTCTTTGTCACCTTTGCTGTGGCCATTTTATTTGTTTTTCCAAAAATTATGGATTGTGGTTTAGGACTATAAAGGAAGTCATGGAAGACAAATATGTATTAGACATGGTCACATTCATCCCATAGTTTATATTCCATAAGAAGTAATAAGACAAATACAGGAATAATTCTAAAATTATAATGTTAATGATCACTATCACAAGAGAGATGGGCATTAGGGGAGAAGTAATTTATTTCCTAACTGAATAATGTCAAAGGCTTACTTTTAACTGATTTCACATTGGACTGAATTGGAAACTGAGTAGCCAAGTATCAGTCACAGTAGTTATAGCCATAGGAATTAGATAGAATGGAGGATGGAGGGAAGAGAAAGAAAGAGAGAGAGAGAGAGAGAGAGAGAGAGAGAGAGAGAGAGAGAGAAAGAAAGAAAAGAAAGAAAGAGAGAAAGAAAGAAAGAAAGAAAGAAAGAAAGAAAGAAAGAAAGAAAGAAAGAAAGGAAGAAAGGAAGGAAGAAAGAAAAAGAAAGTAGGGAGGAAGGAAGGAAGGAAGGAAAGAAGGGGAAAGAAAGAGAAAGAAAGGGAAAAAAAGGAAAAGAAAAAGAAGGAAAAGAAATCTTTGTGGCATGTTGACTTTGAGGTGTTAGAAAACCATTTACGCTGCTGGAAATGGCCAGAAGTCATCCACCGTGTGATAAAATTTGAAGCCAAAGTGACAGTTGACTTTACCTAGGGAAAGAGGATAGAGCCTGGGGAACAAGAACATAACAGTGTTTCTCACAGTGTCGTCCTCGGACCAGCAGAAGGGCCACATGAAAGCTTGTTGGGGACGCCAGTTTTCAAGTCCCATCCCAGACCCACTGAATCAGAAACTGGGGACGTAGCCCAGCACTCTGCGTTCTGATAAGCTCTCGCAAGGGATCTGTGCACACTGGACTTGGAGAGTCACTGAGATAGAGAAGGCAACTGGAATAGGCTGAGGACTCCCGCTTAAGATTTATAAGGCTGAAGAAGACAAAAAAGCCTCCAAGTTGGCAAGGATCCACGAGAGCCAAATGTCCCCAGAAGCCACAGGAGATTTCAAGAATGAGACGGGCAGTATTGCCAAATGCTACAGACGTTTAGTTCAAGTTGTAGTACTTCACAGAGTTCTGACCTTGCGCGAGCCTCTTAACTTTTCTGAGCCTCAATTTGTTCACCTGTAAAATGAATCTGGGATCATGCTCTTCCAAACTTGGTAAGGGTTTTGAGTGAATCAACTTAGATGTCAGTTAGGAAACCAAAGATTCGTGAAGTAACTAATCTTTTGATACCCATCGCCATTAAATTTGGCCACAGTTCTAAAACCTAACCTCAGTGCTAAAGCTCTCAAGATTGGTAATTTTGATATGAATGCTCCTATAGACTGGCATGAGTTAAGTGATGGTAGAGCAGATACGGGAGGAAAACATAACTTGCCTAGATATCAAAAATATACGAGTCCTAAAGGACTGGCATGGGTGATGGAGATGTTTTCTTTCCTGGATATGCATTTTTATTTCCTCCCACTTGGAAGTATGACAGGATGGCTGAATCAACACTGTGACTGTTTATTAACACTGAGAACACATAAATGGGACCAGGGTTGTGTTTCTGAGAAGGCAACAGAGCCCAAACTGATGAAGAATTTTGTGAGAATTATAAAAATGATGACAAATACCACTTACTCGGATTTAACAGCAAAACTGAGGTACACAGTAGTAATGCTTAAGGTGAACACTAAGCACAGACAATGGAGTTTACCAACCATATGATATTATTTATTAGGCATTTAAATTTCTCACTGCTCCAAATCTTGTCCCCTGACAATCTTCCAGGATACTTGCAATTCTTACTTTTTAGTTGCTCCTTCAGGACCATCTCATAAATGCTTACAAAAATAATGGAACAAATGAGAGACTGAAGACCTATATTTACATAAATTGAATATACACTTTATCTAAAAAGGGTAGCAGATTATTAGCTACAGCATTACCCGGAATATATGTATATGACTTAACCCATTATTAACTGCTAGCTTAATGCAGAGTTTTACTGGTGTCTGATCTGGTAGGGAGAGGTTTTGTGTAGTGAAAAGGTAGGAAAAGGCCTGGACTTTAGAGGAGTGCCCTTCACATCTAGGATATGAGGGAAAGTTGGAGAAATAATACGGAACTAACTTGGATGCTCTATGAGTTCTGAAATATTAAAAGGAAGTGAATAAGGAAAGAAGCAAAGCCATATGGAAATTTTGCAACTTCACAATACATCTTCTAAGAAATCTTATGGTCCCATCTGGTTTGTTCTCTGCAGAGAGATGAATTAAAGGAACAAACACACAACAAAAAAGCAAAAGTCTAACAACTCAAAATAAAGTACAAAAAATCACATTAAAGGAGATCCTATTCATAAAGCATAGCAACACTGTTTTTAAGGCCATCCCTTTAATCCTAAATTCCCCTGCATTCTATAACTGCTGCAGATCCCTTCCCATGAATCTACACAATTTTTCCCCAGCACTCCCCACTGGGTAGTTTGACTTAACCTCTCAGGCTAAGTGCTCCCCATGTTTGCAAGAAGTTTCCTCTTTGAAGAGACTGGGGTGATAGAAGATTGGAGAGATAAGAGGAAGGAATTTTCAGTCTCCCTTTAATAAAGCTTGTCCTGGTCACTTCAAAATCTCCCTTGGATCAGTTCACGTGATGCTTCCTTAGGGAACGGGTAGAGACATTTGACTAATTGCCTCAGCCTCAGACCAAAAAGTAAATCCCAAGGTTCAAATTCAAACTGAAGTATCCTTCCTTCTCTCCTGTTTTCATCTTGCTTATATGCTATTTGGAGCAACAATGACTGCATACACCAAAACTGATAATACAGTGTGCTAGTGCTCTGTGATATGTTAGTCAAAGGCTACTGGAGCTCTGAGGTGGGAATAATTTATATTGCCTATGGAGTAAGGCAGGCTTCGAGAACCTTGTGTCCCTGAAACTGCACTTTGAAGATGTGGAAGTTCATGCAACACTCAGGGAACAATACCTTCTCCAAGATGGAAGATGGAGCGAATGAAGAAGAGTAGCAGAAAAGGCAGGCCAAAGTCACATTATAATACAAAGGGCCTTCCGTTCCTTGTTAAGAAAATTGGAGTGACTACTGTAGGCAAACAAACAAAGCCAACCAGGAGAATCTCTATTTATGCCTTTTAGATCATTTTTCAGCAGTGTGGAAGACAGACGAGAATCACCAATAGGTTTATGTTTGTTTTATCATATTTGACCTCGTGGGCCCATAGATAAGGGTGTTATTAGAGCAACCGAAAGGTAGAGTTGGTATTTCTCTTCTGAGGACCACTTAGGGGTGACTTCGGTATGTGGAATGATTTCAGGGATAACATGGGAAATGTTATTCCAGGTCACCTGTATTTTATACTATTGTGTCATCTCAAATAGTACATGTCAGTAGGTGAGACTTTCTCTGACTCACACTGGCAAATGGCCCACGTGGGAAGCAACCATTGTACTTAAGGCACATTCATTCGTCCATTAAATTTCAGCTTCTTTAAGGCAGGAATTATTATATTTTTCATCTCTGTTTTCTTCGAACCTTCAAACGACCTGCAAAAATGTGCGGCAGAAGGTTGCAAGTGAGTGGAAAATGGACATTCATAAATGACTGAAGATTACAGGCTATCTGCAGTAAAAGCACTAGCATTAATGGTTCAATGATAGGGGCGCCTTGGGTGGCTCAGTCGGTTAAGCGGCTGACTTCGGCTCAGACCATGATCTCACGGTTTGTAGGTTCGAGTCCCGCGTTGGGCTCTGTGCTGACAGCTCAGAGCCTGGAGCCTGCTTCAGATTCTGTGTCTCCCTCTCTCTCTGAACCTCCCCTGCTTGCTCTGTCTTTCAAAAAGTAAATAAAAAAAAATTTTTTTAAAGGATCAGTAATAGCAGTGTACTACCGTGATTGCCATTCTACCTACTCTTTTGTGGCGATTTATTTCTAAAAAGTCTCTAGGGGCGCCTGGGTGGCTCAGTCGGTTAAGCCTCCAACTTCGGCTCGGGTCAGATCTCACGTTTGTGGGTTTGAGCCCCGCGTCAGGCTCTGTGCTGACAGCTAGCTCAGAGCCTGGAGCCTGCTTCTGGTTCTGTGTTTCCTTCTCTCTCTGCCCCTCCCCCTCTCATGCTCTGTCTCTCTTTGTATCAAAATAAATAAAACATTTAAAAAGTTTAAAAAAATCTTTATTAAGGTGGTAAACTTCTCATCCTACGAATAGCTAGAGTCAGAGTACTAGCTCCAAATAATTTTTTTTTTTTTTTTTTTTGCTTAGCTGATTTTATAGAGGGGCTATTTGCAAGGGAAGTTAAGAAGGCGTTGGCCAAGACCCCTAAACATGGGAGGTACCGGTTTCAACATCATTTGCTGATGACTTAAGTAAAGGTTTCAGTCCCTAAGTCCCAATGGCAAACCAGTGTGCCGGAACCAAACCGCCGACACTCGAATTTCCGCCGGAACGCGCTAGCGTGTTACGACGCATCGATTGCTTTTGCCTGGAGGAGGCCTATCAGGGAAGGACCGAGCACCGGTAGGCCAAGGAAAGGACGCGAGTGAAGGACTTCCCCGTGGGGAGGGAGCTTGAGCGCCGAGGTTGGGGAGGCCGCACTGGGCCGGCTGAGCTAGGCGTCCAAGCGCGTCGGAGAGTTCAGTCATGTCTGCACACGCGGTGATGCACGCCCTGCGCAAGAACAAGACTCTTCGCTACGGAGTCCCCATGTTGGTGAGCACGGGAGGGAGGGGGGCGGGGAACGTATGGGGCGGTATTCCGGAAGGGGTGGGGCGGTATTCCGGAAGGGGTGGGGCCTCGAGCTTCTCAGGATCGTACCTGTGTCTGTGGTGCGGTCCGCGGGGAGTAACAGCCTGGGCTAAGGAGGGGCGTCTAGGCAGTCTCAGCCCTCTGTCCCCGCGGGTGGTGGGACTCGAATCTCCCTTTTACCCTCCCTAGTAGTTACCAGGGTGTGGTTCAGAGAGCGAGGTCAGAACCACCTTTTATTCCAGGTCTGGGTGATTCTAAACATGATTTTTTAATCTCCTGCTACCTTTTGACGGTGCTGTGTGGATCGTTGGAAATAGATGTATTTACTTAAACTGTACAATTTCGGGCAACTCCATATTTCAGCTTCCTGGTTTGTGAACTGGTTTAATTCTTGACGGGTCGTTGTTAGGTGTTAAATGAAACCCTGTGAATTGAGGGCTTAGCACGATGCCTGCCACACTGTAACAGCTTTCAAAAGGTCACTGAATTATCATTGATCGTTTTAGGGCACACTGAAAGTAGTTTTGGTGTTAATATGTTTGCGTACAGTTCTACACTGCATTACCTGAAGATCTCCTTAATCTTTGAAGATACAGGTTGAGGTTGACATAACGCCAACCAGAGTTGGAATCCAGCCCGACTACTCCCCCTTTCTTGCTGATCCACCTTGGCAAGTTACTTTGCTTCAGCAAGTCTTGATGTCATAGTAAATGAAACAATTTCAATAAAGCATGTGGATGAAAGCCACTTTGTTTTTTTTTAATAGTTTATTGTCAAATTGGTTTCCATATAACACCCAATGCTTCTCCCCACAAGTGCTCCCCACCATGACCATCACCCCCTCCCTTCCTCCCCCTTCCCCTTCAGTCCATGGTTCCTTTTCAGTATTCAGTAGTCTCCCTTGATCTGTGTCTCTCACTCTTCCCGGCTCTCTTTCCCCCTTCCTCGTTTTAAACACATAGTAGTTTACTACTTTGGTATGGATGTTGGTATAGTGGAAGATACCAGCTATTTGCATTTTAGCAGAACAAAAGGAGATAAGTGACCTTAAAAAAGTTTAAAGAAAATGATCTTAAAAGGTAATGTAATTATATTTGTGTAGGTGGCAGGGCATGTGTAAAAACCATCCTTTCTATAAATTCCTCTGTCCCCAAATGGTGATCCATTCAGAAGCATTGTGACTGTGGCCACTAACCTCAGGTCACCTGCATGTGCCTGTGAATGCCAGTATGATTTTGTTTCTTATTTTTCAAAATTACCAAAGCCAGATCTCAAAACTAGTATTGAAGTACCGTCTAGATACTTAGGGGTTTCCTGATTTGTTTTATTTCTTGGAATGGAAAGTACCATAGTAGTCTTTCCCCCAAATGTGTTACTCTATACTGGTCTCTACATCTGAAGGACCATGTTTCACAATATCAATGCTAGACGTATAAATAATATTGAAGAGGAAAATGTGGAATTCAGTACTGTGAAACCCAGCACTACTGGAAAGATCTCAAAAGATACATCCTTTTCATTGTGTATTAGTCAAATATGCCATAATTACTACACTACATTTATCTTCAAGCTGAAATTATTTCCTTTCTTGGATAAATATTAATGCTTCATAGGAATCTTTATTCAACAACATACAGAAGAGGACTTGGAATACCAGGTGCAGGTTAATGCTACTTTCCTCCCCTTCTTGTCCAAACCGGGTCGAGTGAAGGAATGCGGTACTGATTCTGGTGTTTGGTAATGGGCACTTGGGTAATGGTAACTGCACTTACTCTGAACAGATGAGTGGTAACTCACGAGGAAAAACAATCTATTTTCATATAAGCTGTCACTGTTGGCATTTAGATAAGTAATCAATAGCTAGACTGAATTCTGTGCTTCTATTTTATTTAATTGTTTCCTTTCTTTGTTTCAGGTGCTGATTGTTGGAGGTTCTTTTGGTCTTCGAGAGTTTTCACAAATCCGCTACGATGCTGTGAAAATTAAAGTAAGGACTATAATTGGTGTTCAGCATGTGTCTGTGTATATGTATGTTCTGGTTTAGATGTGTACATGCAGTGTACTAAGCAGTCTGAGTTTTGTCTTGCTTTTCCAGGTGGCCATATAATCTTTGGGCTCTTCCCTTATTCTGTAAAACAACTTTAGTGATGGTATGAAAGTGAATCATGAAATGTAAAGAATTTAGCAATCTTCTCCATCATTAGAAAATTTGCAATACTGTGTTCTCCAATAAAATGTGCTCTGGTGTAGTTTTTTTTAGGATTTAGGAGGGACTGAAAAACGTGGGGCGGTTTTACTCCCATTTTATTACTCCAGAGCAGCGTTGGTGGTGTAGTGGTGAGCATAGCTGCCTTCCATTTTATTACTCCATTTCATATTAATACTAGTAATTTTATAACTTATATTGATATATAAAGTATACTGATATACTAACTGTAAAAGAGAATAATTTTTGTTATAAATAATGATACTTATATTTTTATAGATATAACATATGTTAGATATAAAGTTATATGTATTATATATTTGCATATTATAAGCACATATATATACATATGTGTATATGAAACTTACAGGGGAGGAAACTGAGGTTCAGAGAACTTAAGTAACTTGTCTGCGGTTACATGGCTATTTTGAGATAGTGTTAGGATTTTCACCCTCTGTGATTACACAGTTACTTACAAATTCAAGCCAAGTGTTAGATAACAAACATTTGTTATATAACAAACGTTTTGTTTGTGGCCATTTCTGATATTTGAGTTTTTCCCAAAGTTATTTATATATGATACATATACAATATATTTACTATTTATATTATATATAAATACATATGTGTGATGAAATATATACTATTTACTACCAATATTACTGAGATCTGCTAATTAAATATATAATATATATCATATATTAATTAATAATTATTGATAGGCAAAGAAAATAAAGAGTAGTAAAGGCATATTTAATTTTTTCAGGTAACTTTATGATTTAAGAGAAACACCAATTCCAACTAGTCTTAAAGACGATGGATATTAGAGTAAATATTAAATTTTAGAAGAATGTGTGATCTCTGTGGGGCGATAGAGCAATCATCAGCCGTGGTGAAACGTTTCTGTTAGCATCCCACTTACTTTATTAAGGAATATTTTTCCCTTTCCTTTTAAGATGAAAGTTACAATAATCTGACTTTTAGAAATGGGATGACATATATGTATTTGAAAAATAATTGAATATTTGTCATTTGTGTTTATCATGTGGCAGATCCTACAGATAATTCGTTCTTACAAAGCTTGTGGCATAATTTGGGCTGGAGGACATCCAGTATAAAAATCTAGTGAAACAAATTACATCATTGCCCAGTCAAATGCTATATTAGAGTTTTTCATAAAACATTACTAGAACTTTATTTGTTTTTAAATTTTTGTTAATGTTTTATTTATTTTTGAGAGAGAGAGAGGCAGCAGGAGAGGGGAAGGGGCAGAAAGGGAGGGAGACACAGAATCTGAAGCAGGCACCAGGCTCTGAGCTGTCAGCACAGAGCCCAACGTGGGGCTCGAACCCACGAACTATGAGATCATGACCTAGGCTGAAGTTGGATGCTTAACTGACTGAGCCTCCCTGGCACCCCTTTCTATAATTTTTTAAATTTTTATTTATTTTTGAGAGAGAGAGAGGCAGTGGGAGTGAACATTACCAGAATTTTAAAGAGAGGCATACAATTTAGACTTGGGAAAGGGGTATCAAAGAAGGTTTGCTATAGGCATCAACCTTTGAATTACGAGCCTAAGAATGAGTAAGTGTTGGGATGCCTGGGTGGCTCAGTCAGCTCAGGTCATGATCTCACAGTTTGTGGGTTTGAGCCCCATGTCAGGCTCCACGTGCTGACAGCACAGGGCCTGCTTGGGATTCTCTCTTTCCCTCTCTTTCTTCCCCTCCCTAGAGCATGTGCTCTCTTTCTCTCTCTCTCAAAATAAATAAATAAACTTTAAAAAAATGGAATGAGTGTCAGCTAAATGTTGGAAATGATTAATATTCTATAGCACAGGGGGAGTATTGGGCATATCGTCAGATGTTCATTTTAGGAGTTCCTCTCTGGCCAAGGATGGGACAGGATGGATGGGGACTGAGCAAAGTGGGAGGGGGGAAATGAGACCTGTGAGGGTGCTTTGGCAGCAGTCCACGTGGACAGTAATGGAACTTGAAATAAAACATTTGCAATGAAGATAGAAATAAATGAGTTCCAGAAAAAAATTTTAGCAGCTAATTGGTAGTATTTGATGACTAATGTGACGTATATAATATTAAAAAGTGAGTAAGTCTTGCATGGCTTGAGGCTTGGGTTTTGTGGACTGGATAAATGGTGATGCCATTCACTGAGTTAAGGAGAGAAAATGGGGGAGATTGCATTAACAGGAGAAGTTTAGAAGATGGGGTTAAAGTAAAGAGAAGAAAGATGAAATAGAATGACGCTCATTGCAGTTGAGGAAAAGGTTGGTTGAAGAGAACAAGGTTGAGAGGATGAGGTTGGTCAAGGTCTGCGGGGAGAGGCTGGGTAGACAGAATTCAAGTGAGAAGGATCCGAGGACAGGACCTGCTGAGATTCAGAAGTCCAGGTTGATTGATGTTCAGAAGTCAAAGTCAGGTGAAGTCAAGAGTCAGTGTTTGGGTGAGATCGAGTTCAGACAGAACAGAGAGGATGAGGTGGACTGAATGTGAGAGGGATTAACGGGAAGATTAGTTGAGGTCGACTGGGGACATAAGGGTTGAGAGGTTGAGAGTGAAGGGAATCCGGAGGACAGGATTGCTGAGATGGCAGGGTGGGGGGGTGGGGGCGGTCAAGTCTGAAATTGAGAGTACAGATGCTCTTGAGAAAGGCTAAGACAGGATACGTTCAGTTGAGAAATGTTGAGAAGGTGGAGAAAGACAGTATTGATTGAGTGACTGGCCATCTTAGTTTGCCTGAAACTGTCCTGATTTTAGGACTGAAAGTCTGGCATCCCAGAACATAGAAATCCCTGCTTTTCAGTCATGGGTAAGGAAAGTGGAAAGGAAAGTACAGAGACCAAGAGGTGGGCTAAAACAATGAGCTGAAAGCAATAGCCTTCGATTTTAGTGTGAGATAGATATGGCATGGTTTATACCATTTTTTTTAAAGTCCATTTATTTATTTATTTTGAGAGAGACAGCGCAAATGAAGGAGAGGCAGAGAGAAAAGGGGATAGAGGATTTGAAGTGGGCTCTGTGCATCGTGACAGCAGAGTGCCCAACACAGAGACCAGATGCAGAGAGCCCGAACTGTGAGATCATGACCTGAGCCACCCAGGCATCCCTTGTCTACACCATTCTTAGTGGTGGTGGTGCTTCTTTTCTCCTGACTCCTAATGCAAACAACCACGGGTCTACAATAATAGATCATCCGTTGTTGCATTGCTCCAAGTAGTATGACCGAAGTGTGCATTTAAGTGCATTATAATCCTGAGTACTAAGTGTTTTTTTTCTTTGAAATAGTGCTAGCTTAGTTCTTAACACTGTAAATGTTGTGATCATGTTTTCTAAGATTTAGATAATCAGAATGAGAACAATTACAATACCAATGCCAGCATGGTCCAAACGTGACAGAGAAAGCCAAATGATTGTGTTATTTTTTTTAATGTTTATTTATTTTTGAGAGAGAGAGAGAGAGAGAAAGAGAAAGAGAAAGAGAGAAAGAACAGGGGAGGGGCAGAGAGAGAAGAAGACACAGAATCCAAAGCAGGCTCCAGCCTCTGAGCTGTCAGCACAAAGCCCAACATGGGGCTTGAACTCACAAAACACGAGATCCTGACCTGGGCCAAATTCAGAAGCTCAACCACTGAGTCACCCAGGCACCCCTGTCCTTAATAGTCTAATGCTTTACTTTTACTCAATTAAGAATGCGCTGTTTTTGTTTTGTTGTGGTTATTTTTTTCTTGTGTTCTTTCAGTCTTGAGGACTCATGCTTTCCTAAATATTATTCACTTAATTACTGGTCAATTATTTAATTATATCCCTTCCTCCATTCTCTTTGTTCTCTAATTCTGAAATCCCTAACAGACCGATGTTGGGGCTTTTAGATGTAGCTTTCATCATAGACCTTTTCTTTCCTTCATCCCAACTCTTGTGCATTATTCTAAAGGTATTTCTAATGTATTAATGGTCTTAAGCTGTGTTCAGTTACTATTTTGCTATTCCATTTATTTTAATTTGTGTTCTGTTGTTGTTTATCAGTTTCAGCAATCACATTCTTTCCTCAACACTTTGCCCCACACAGGTAACATGGCATCAGCTCCTGTTTACTACTATGAAGTCCTGTCTACTATTTTCTTAGATACTTCTTTATTTCAGGTATATTGAAGGTCTTATTTTTTGTTTTCAAGAGCAGCACTATATTTATTAGCATTTTTGTGTTATTTATGTGTAATAGCATCATTTAAGGTGGTCCTTAACAGCACGGATCTCAGGGTGTCTGGGTGGCTCAGTCGGCTGAACGTTTGACTTCAGCTCAGGTCATGATTGCACGGTTCTTAGGTTCGAGCCCTGCATCAGGCTCTGTGCTTATAGCTAGCTCAGAGCCGGGAGCCTGTCTTCAGATTCTGTCGTTCCCTCTCTCTCTGTCCCTCCCCTGCTCGCACTCTCTCTCTCTCTCAAAAAAAATTAAACATTAAAAAAATTTTTTTTTTAAAAACAGCATGGACTCTGGAGGCAGAGGGCCAAGGTTCAAAGCCAGTTTCTTTTTCGTCAGCAAGTGATTCGAACTCCTTGTGTCCCATTATCTTCACTGGTGATCATCATCATTATAATTATCTCAGAAGTTCTTGGAGGATTAATAAAGATAATATATGTCAAAATGCCCAGCATGTAAGGAGCGTGGGTGAACACAAGCCGCTGGTGGTCCCAGGAGCGGGGGCGGTACCTGCCTGTCGTCCTTATGCGGCAGGGTGGCAGGCTGCGGGTTTCCCTCTGCCGCACCATCCCAGCCACCCCGCCCCTGACACAACGTTTTACATTCAAAATTGGATCTAAGACACTTGAATAACTTATGGCTCCTCTTTCTTTTCTACAGATTGATCCTGAATTGGAAAAGAAGCTGAAAATGAATAAAGTATCATTGGAATCAGAGTACGAGGTACGTACGTTAATATATATCGTGTGTTACTATAACCTCTCTTTTGTAACAGGCCTCCTGGTCAGTGACTGATTCTGTCTGCCTGAAGGTTAACTTAAATAATTACCAGTGCAGAAAAAAGTATTTACCTTAAATCGTATGGTATTGGGGCAAGTAACTATGTAGGCATTTGAAAAGAAAATAAAGATGGACCATATTTCATATACTATAAATGAAGGAATCCTAGATGGAACAAGAATTTAACAATAAGAAAAAAACAATGCTAGAAATACTAGGAGAAAAAAATGGAGATTCTTTTTGGGGTCTCGAGTCAGAAAACCTGATTTAAATGTGACACAAAATTCAAAGCTTTAAAGGGAAAGATCGATGAGTTTATATATAAAAATTCAAAAGTTCAGCCTAAAAAATGTATATAAAGTCACTGGTTAAATGAGAAATCCTTAAAACTGTTGTTTATTTTGTCATGATGAATTAACGTATTTAAATATGAAGAGCGTATACGGATCAATATGGAAAAGTTTAACAATTTAGTTGGTCAGTATGAATGTGGGCAAAGCATGTAAAGACTGCAGAGAAAAGGAAATGAATATCATTCTTAGACATATGAAGAGATACTAAACTTACAGGAATGTTGGTTAAAATTACAATGAGGTGTCATTTTCCACCCTCTGACTAGCAAAAATCAAAGTGTTTAATGTAGGATGTGGTGAGGAGGCTGTGCTCCGTTTCTTAGAGTTTTTGTTTCTTTGACTGTGGATCACATTTTCCCATTTCTTTATATGTTTGGTCATTTTTGCTCGAAAGGTGAACATTATAAGTAATACATTGAAGACTGTTGATTCTCATTTTAGCAGGCAGTTCAATTATTGGCTGATCATTTTGAGCTTGGTTTTGTCTTTTTAAGGGAGGATCTGTGGAAAGACTTTGGTGGTTCCTAAACTGCTATAACGCTATGGGACTCGTTCTCCAAATGGTCTCCATGGAGGATCTTGTCAGATCTTGGTTCTAAGCTCTGTTGGAGTGAGTCTAACACAGGTCTTCCTTTTGGTCTAATCCTTATTTCTGAAGAGTGGCTTTTTTGGTGCCTTAGCTGTATGTCAAAGGAGCACCTGGGTACTAAAGAGAGGCCTCCCCTCTAGTGGGGCTGAAAACCCAGTATCGACCCTGCTTTCTTCAGCACTTCTCGATTCTGTTTCATGCTCAGTTCTGTAGCAGTTGGTTGTTACATGGGAAGCCTTACGTGGTCTCACCCGCCACGTGTACGGTGTACCTTCAGTGACTGTACACGTCCTGCACAATTGCACAGAGACTCCTTCATTTACCAAAGGTCTGCGAAGACTTGGACACTTTTATGTGAAGTTGTTCTCCCACTTGCGTCCCATCTAGGGATCGTTCTCCAGTTCTCTTGAGCCTACGTCTTAGG
The DNA here is from genome assembly GCF_006229205.1 of Suricata suricatta. NCBI lineage: Eukaryota > Metazoa > Chordata > Mammalia > Carnivora > Herpestidae > Suricata > Suricata suricatta. Next base: position 29,967,902 of record NC_043708.1, read on the forward strand.
TGATCTGGGTAAAGGCCGATATTCTTTCTTTAAACCTTTTTATAACTGAGTCATTTTATAACTATGCTTTAAAATGATTTACTCTCCTGCACACTAAGTTAGTAGAATTTTGTTCATACATCTAATACATGTATATGTAATACAGACTGTAGATCTAGTACAGACTTCCTGTAAGTAAAATTTAGAGAGTGGCTCAGTTCACTACTTCCCCACTGTTCTTTCAAAACGTGTAACTTGCTGCTTCTCGATCTGTAAGTGCTATGTCAGTAGTGATGCTGTGGAGGGTTTGTCTAGGAGTCAGTTTTCCTGTAGTTATTTGGAAACCATAGAATTTGAGAACTGAAGAAACCATGGAGACCATTTGGTCAAGTCTTTTTGTTATTACTTAGGAGGGAATTAGTGCCCAGATGGCTTAAATCAATTGCCCAAGGTTATACAGCTTCTTAGTAAAAGAGAAATGCTTCTTTTTATTTTTAGTGTAAGTGCTCATGTGAATTTATATCATTTTCCTTATCTCTGGATATAAGCTATTCTGTGTTCTCTGAATCTCTTTTTATAAATTAGTTCATCAGTAATTCCAAAACAGTTAAAGCAATTGTAGAAAACTTGTCAGACTGGTGTTGAAGGGTGAAGAAACATTTATATTCTTCCCTCTATCCTACCTTAATTTCCCTGCTGAGAGACACTTCACATTCCCTGAAGGGACAATGATCCAAACTGTAGTTGAAACTGTGTTTTGGGGCACCTGGGTGGCTCAGTCAGTTTGGTGTCCAATTTTGACTCAGGTCATGATCTCACAGCTAGTGGGTTCGAGCCCCATGTCGGGCTCTGTGCTGACGGCGCGGAGCCTGGAGCCTGCTTCAGATTCTGTGTCTTCCTCTCTCTCTGCCCCTCCCCCTCTCATGCTCTGTCTCTCTCTCTTTCTCAAAAAAAAAACCATTAAAAAAAAGAAACGAAGTTATACTGACTGAAAGGGGTTCGCTCATGGCAGCTCTGGGGAATGTCTTTTCATTCTCTGGCTCAGGCTCATTTCTCATGTGCAGGACACGCCATCTTGGTCTCTCTTCTTCCTTCAGGCGTCAGGGTCTCCACCTTTGTTTCCTCTCACTCACTACCATTACCCACGCTGGCACGTGCTACTCATTATTATGCTCGTTCAGCCTTCACAGTTGGATTTTTGTTTTCCCAGCTTCTTCCCTTTCTTTGTATTCTCAGAAATAAAGCATTTGGACTTCTTATAATTTGATAATTTTATTCTGATGGGGGGAAAACATAGTCTAATTCACATGAATAGCAAGCAAGAAAAATTCCAAACCCAAAGAAATGTGCCATTTCCTCAATTATGATGTGTGATATGCAGTTGATTTATTTGATAAAATGATAATGGAGAGCCTATTGGGTTTTTTTCACTTGTTTATTCATTGATGAATCATTGATGTCCTAATCGAAGCGACAGGCCTCCTACACTAACATATACACTTTCATTGTTGTGACTCTATAGAAAATAAAGGACTCCACTTTTGATGACTGGAAGAATATTCGAGGACCCAGGCCTTGGGAAGATCCTGACCTCCTCCAAGGACGAAATCCAGAAATCCTGAAGACTAAGACTAAGACAACCTAAGTTGATTCTTTCTTTTCTTTTCTTTTCTTTTTAAATAAAAATGTCATCAACTGGAATTCCTGCTGCATATTCAGTGGGAAGAAAGTTTCAGACCTGCCGAAGCCTGATGTGAGCAATGTGATGACAGATGAAAGTCACAAGGACATCACACAGTGATTGTATATCAAACCCATGTAGAAAAATAATACTGGTCACAGGCTGATAAGAGTTTTGGTTTTACTTATAATACCTCGCTCAATATACTGATCAGTCTCCAAAGTATCACCTGATGATTGCCTTGATACCATTAGAACATGTTAAGAAAAGACCTCTCCAGACGGAGAGAAAATATTGGCACACCACATATCTGCCAAAAGACTCATATCTAGAATCTATAAAGAGCTCTGAAAACTAATTGTAAAAAACCAAACAATCCAATTAGAAAATGCTCAAAAGACGTAAAGTGACATTTCACTGAAGAGGGTGTATGAATGGCACATAAAAACATGAAAAGAATGACTGACGTCACTGGTCATTAGGGAGTACAGATTTAGGCTACACTGAGAAGCCACCAGACGCTTCCTGGAACAGCTAACATAAAAAAGTGACAATTCCAAGTGCTGACAAGGATGTGGAGGAACCGGATGTCTCACATGTTGCTGGTATAATGTAAAATGGTACAAGTGCTGTAGAAAATTGTTTGGCCATTTCTTTAAAAACTGCATAGGGGGCTTAGTTTCTGGTCCAACATGCAGGAACCTTGGGAGTCACACCTCCCAATCTAACACAGAGGAAAAGCTGAAAAAAACCTGAAAATCAACACCTATTCTTTGATCCATGAGAGAATTGAGGGCACGGGACAAAGCCACCCCTGGATTTTTGAGGCACAGGCAAATACAGAGGACCCCGGGTTCGCTGGAGAAGCCCCCTGGAAGGCACTGTTGGCGCCGGCATCAGGTAGGCGTGCTTGAAGCGTAATTGCCTAATTGCTGGAGACGGAGCATGTTAAAAACCCCTGGAGACCAGGCCAGGGGCACACTTTTATGAGGTTTAGGTCCTGGAGTCCCACCAGGTTCTTGCAGTGAATATTAGAGAAAAATCTTGTGGTTTCAGTAGGGGGAGGAAAAATGAACTGTTCTGAAATATGTCCCCTACATTTTGTTCTCTTTAACAAAAGCCTGACCTCAAAGGAAACTTGCTAGAGGTCAATCCCACTGGATTTTGCCAGAGCCTAACTCACTCTGGGACATGGGAAATGCCTGGCATCAGCCCCTTCTAGCCTCCCCGTTTCCCCTAAACGGGGTGAGGGTGTGGGGAGGGAGACTGAGAAGTAGTAGTGAAGGTCATGCGGGACCATGATCACTGAGAGGCGGAGACCTAATCATAAGTCTAGAATGTTCTCCTCCCCCTTCACATGCCACCACATCACTAAAGGCTATTCCTCGAGTTTCTTTTACCCAGTCCAACTGGATATCATGTCCAACTTTGAACAAAGAAACTACAAGGCTTACTAAAATACAAAAAGCACAGTTTGAAAAGACCAGGCATTATAATCAGATTCGTATATGGCAGGAATATTGGATTTATCAGATTGAGAATTTAAAATAACGGTAATTAAGATGCTTAGAGGTCTGATGGAAAAAATACACAACACGTAAGAACAGATGGGTAATGTAAGCAGTGAGATGGAAGTTTTAAGAATCAAAGGGAAAATCTAGAAATCAAAAACAATGTAACAGAAATGCCTTTGATGGGGTCATCAATATATGACCTGAGAAAGAGAAAGAGGGAAATTACCCCAGAAAGTAATTAAATCCATAAGAAACAACAAAGAGCACCGATAAAGATAATTAGGTAATTATTTTTTAAGAAGTACAATTACAGGGGCGCCTGGGTGGTTCAGTCGCTTAAGTGTCTGACTCTTGGTTTTGGCTCAGGTCATGATCTCACAGTTTGTGAGCTCAAGCCCCACATCAGGCTCTGCGCTGACAGTGGGGAGCCTGCTTGGGTTTCTCGGTCTTCCTTTCTCTTTGTCCCTCCCTCTCTCAAAATAAATAAACAATTATAATTACAGTTTCCCCCTTTCTTAATTTGTTTAAGAACAAGTAAAACACTTTCTATAAAATGTATTTTGAGGTCTACATATAGAAATGTAATATATATGACAATAATAGAGCAAAAGAAGGGAGTGGGAATGAAGTTTTACTGGAACAAGGAAATGACACCAGATGATAACTGAATCCACCGGAAGCAAAGAAGAGAACCAAACATGATAAATAAGAAGGCTAATATTTGTTTGTAAATAACTTTTAAAAGCTTCTTCAAAATACTTAGAAGAGCGCAAATCAATTATAACATGTTTGCTGGCCTTGTGACATGCATAGATGTAATATGTGTAAACATAATAGCACCTAAAAAGTAGGGAAGGATCAAGGTGAATAGGAAGAAAGTTTTTATATCTCACTAGAATTAAGTTAGTATAAATCTGAAGTAGATTCTGGTAAGTAATATGTATATTGTAAGCCCTAGAGGAAACTTTAAGAAAATCACTGAAAAATGTAGTTAAAAATCATAAAAGTAATTAAATGTTACACCAGAAAATACCTTCCTAATACAAAGGAAAGCAGTTAAGGAATAGAGACAAACACAAAAGACAGGTAGAAAATAGTAAAAACAGATGAAAGTGTGCTTATCAATTTACATTGATGAAATTTTTTTAATGTTTATTTTTGAGAGAGAGAGAGAGAGAGACAGAACATGGGTGGGGGAGGGGCAGAGAGAGGGATACACAGAATCCAAAGCAGGCTCCAGGCTGTGAGCTGTCAGCACCAAGCCTGATACAGGGCTTGAACCCACGAAGTGCGAGATCATGACCTGAGCCGAAGTCTGACACTTAACCAAGTGAGCCACCCAGCTGCTTCTACCAATTTACATTAAATATAAAAGAATTATATTCACAAGATTGAGACAGAATAGATTAAAAAATGTGATCCAATTGTATGTATGCTGTCTACAAGAGGCTCACTTTAGATTCAGAGACACTTGTAAGTTGAGAGTATACGGATGGAAAAATTTATACCATGCAAATAGTCATCAAAGAGCTGTTCTTGCTGTCTAATATCAGGAAAAGTATACTTTTAGGCAAAAATTATTACAAGAGACAAAGAAGGACATTTTATAATGATAAATGTTCAGTAGTCAGAAAAAACAATGATAAAATGTGTACAATTAACAATACAACTCAATAGTATATGAAGCAAAAATGTAGAAAAAGGCAATTTTATAATTATAGTGGGAGACCTCAGTATTCCACTTTTTCTTTTTTGAAAAAAAAATTTTTTAATGTTTTTTATTTATTTTTGAGAGAAAGAGAGAGACAGCATGAGCAGGGGAGGGTCAGAGAGAGAGGGAGGTAGAGAATCTGAAGCAGGCTCCAGGCTCTGAGCTAGCTGTCAGCACAGAGCCCGACATGGGGCTCAAACCCACGAATGTGAGATCATGACCTGAGCCGAAGTCGGATGCTCAACCGACTGAGCCATCCAGGCGCCCCGTCAGTACTCCTCTTTTAATAATGGATAGAACAAGGAGGCACAAGATGACCTACCTAAGTTAATAGAAGACTTGGACAATACCGTAGACCAACTTGACCTGACGTCTACGAATTACCCAACAAGAGCAGAAGACATTCTTTCCAGGTGCACATGAAACATTCACTAGGATAGACTATGCCAGGCCATAAAACAAGCCTCAATAAATTTAAAAGGATTTCAGTCGAGGAAACTTTGGAAATTTACATGTATGTGAAAATGAAGTGTAACTGCCCAGCAGGTCGGAGAAGAAATCAAAATTGAAATAATAGGGGCGCCTGGCTGACAGCTAGCTCAGAGCCTGGAGCCTGTCTTCAGATCCTGTGTCTCCCTCTCTCTGACCCTCCCCTGGTCATGCTGTCTCTCTCTCTCTCAAAAATAAATAAAAACATTTAAAAAAAATTGAAATAAATACTTTGAGGTGAATCCAAATGAAGGAAGATCCAACAGACCAGAACTACGGGATGCATCAAAACAGCACTGAGATGGAAATGTGAAGCTGTAAACGCCTATATCAAGAAAAGATCTCAAATTAGTGACTTAACCCTTCACCGTAACACACTTGAAAAAGAAGAGTAAACAAAACCAAAAGCAAACAGAAAGTAAATAAAGATTAGAAACAAGTAAATGAAAGAGAACAGAAACACAATAGAGAAATCCATGAAACCAAAGGTTCTTTTTTTAGACCAAGGAAATTGAAAAGCCTTTCAATTGATTAAAATAAAAGAAACAAGACTCAAATTATTAAAATCAGGAATGTAAGAGGGGACATTACAGAACCCCTTCTGTAGCAACCTTACAGAAATTAAAATTTAAAAAAACACTTTAAGGGAATGCTATAAAGAATTCTATGCCAATGAGTTAGGTAATTTAGGTCAAATAAACAAATTCCCAGAAAGACACAAATTACCAAAACTGATTCAAGAAGGAATATACATCTAAACAGACCTATAACAAGGTACTGAATTCATATTAAGAAAGAAAAGCCCTGCAAAGAAAAACCCAGACCCAGAAGGCTTAGTTGTGAATTCTACCAAATATTGAAAAGAATTAATACCAATTCTTTACAAACTTTCCCCCAAAAGTAGAAGAGAATGGAATATTTCCTAACTCATTTTATGAAGCTAGTATCCTGATACAAATACGAGGCAAAGACATTACGAGAAAGTGGTTGACCAAAACCCTCAACAAACTACGAGCACACGGAATCCAATAACGGATGGAGAGGGTTAGACGTCGTGATCAAGTGAGGTTTATCTCCGGAATGCAAGATTGACTTTACATTAAAAAATTAGTATGCAATACCACATCAGTAGACTTAAGAGCAAAAACCACATGGTCATATCAAGATGCCGAAAAACACGAGAGAAAATAAGCTCTTTTCTGTCACGGGGAACTAGTGAGGAACGTTACATCCCATAAACTAAATATACACGTACTGTCTTGGGGAAAATATTTAACGACTTGGTGGCCCAGTTTCCTCATGTGGAAAATGGGAATAATTGTAGCAATGTAATCGACGTACAATTACAATGTACTTAACTCACATCTCATAGAGACGTGACTTAAGTATGTAAAGCTTAGAACAAAGGCATAGAGGAAGCACTCGACTTAACTTGATGTTAGCAATTAAATAGGTAAGAATTATTAGTAATAACTAAGTTCTTACCAAAGCGTCACATCTAAAACAGTATTTTAATAACACTGTACAGACATCTATCGGTAACAGGTAATCCTGTGTGGAAAGATCTGTGTGATCTTCTGTGTCTCTTCGGCAAATAGCAAAGTTCAGTGGGAAGATACACAAGACAGACTTGAACAGGAACCTCGTCAGTTCGTCAGGTTACAAACATTGCAAAGAGTTTACAAAGCTTACACAGAGTACGTGACCCACTTCAGGCTCCACTGACTCACCCGTGAATTGGGAGTTCTGTAAAGTCTCGGCCAATTAACCCGGTGAGGCACACGAGGCACTCAGTAGGGAAGGAGGCAAAGAAGATAGGAGATCAAGGAAAGGCTGTTACTGTCTTTGACCAGTAGATGAAAACTAATTTGATTACAGGTGAAAGACATTTGGTCTGAAGTTATTGCTTCAAATAATTCATTAAAGGGGCGCTTGGGTGGCTCAGTCAGTTAAGCATCCGACTTTGGCTCAGGTCATGATCTCACAGTTGGTGGGTTCAGGCCCTCTGTCGGGCTCTGTGCTGACAGCTAGCTCAGAGTCTGGAGCCCGCTCTGAGCTCCCCTCCCCTGCTCACACTCTGTCTCTCTCAGTCTCTCAGAAATAAACATTTCTTAAAAATTCATTAAAAACAATTTTTTTACTGTTTTGTTTTCTGCCTTTTGACTTATCATTTGCTGAGGCAAATGATAGGGGGAAAGTGGACCAAAGATTTCTGCAGTGGGAATTTTTTTCTAGACTGTGACAGTGGAGACTAGAGTTTGAGGACAAGAGTTGAGAGGCATGACTGGTCTATGATGCTCCCACCCGAAATCCCGGTGTGAGAGAGCCGTAGAGTCACTGCCTAACGCCACCAGAGGGCGTGCTAAGCCCACAGAAGACCGAATTTGGCGGCTCCATCTCAGTGAAGCCCAGCTCTGGCCTAGGACTGCTCTCTCTACAGGGGTCCCCTAATCATGAATCTGTTTTCTCTCTGCATTCTCCCTTTAGATACTGTGGGGCCAGGAGATTCCAGGCTGGGCCAACCGCCTGGGCCGCCTCGGCTACTGCGTCCTCTTCGTGCAGAGTTGGCTCCCCAGGGACTGGCTGATGCCTTCAGCGCAACAGAACCACAGAAACCCTGCACTCCACATCCAGGAGACATAAGCCACAGACCAGAGAACCTTCCACATCTGGTGCTTTGAGGAGCTGCCAACCAGCTGAGCTTTACTCCCTTTCTTCAGCGATTTCCTCTGCCTTCATGCTTTGTGCTCTGCTTCCTCCTATTTTTTCTCACCTCCTTCCTTGCCAACATACATTAACCACAAGAAACCAGGGCTCCTGAGCATCCGATGCCTCTAGGCAGTAATAATCAAAGCTTCCTGCTGGTCCATTGAACCTGCTGCTCCACAAACATACCGCTCCATGCAGACACGGGTACACATCCCCAGGTGCACATGGTGGGCACCTGAGTGGGAAGGGACCCTCTGGGACAAGTGGCCCTGGCAGGTAGCTCTGAGGTCTGCCCTCAGCAGCATGAGTCGAGGGGGGGGGGGAGGGCAAGTTTACTCCTGTGCTGCAAAGGGATGATGTCCTTGCTAATTGCCTTTTCCTTGATCTGGAGAATCTCTTCTGGGCAAATCAAAGTTTTCCTCAGGCTTTGGGGAACAAGGAAAGAAACTCCAAATCCAACATTGGACACTGTGAGACAAAACCCTTCATTTTTAGGAAATCCCAGCTTTTCACCAACAACGGCCCAGCAGTGAGGTTCTTCAGGCTTGTTTGGTGTTGTGGGTGGGAAGGGTCTGGGCGAGCAGACCACGTATATTGGAGTATGACCCTTTTCAAGCATATAGGAAACACATCGTGAAGAAACCCTTGTAAAGGTGTCCACTCCTAAGCAATTTCTCGGACTTTACAATATTGTGAAGGCTCCAAGGGTAGCCTTCTGTCCCCTATCTGCTTCTTCCCTTTCTCATTAAGGAAAGCAAGACGCCCCCCAGTTGTCACCCCTTCCCTCTACTCCTTTGCTCTGCGATTTGTTTTTACCATGATCTTTCTCTGACGTTCTGGTGTGTAAGGATCCGAGAAGCCTATAGAGAGCCAAGTGCCAATCCATTCCATGCGCTCAGGCCACAGTTGGCCCCATAGGATACTACCTCCTACTCTTTCTTAGACAAGAATCTAGGCTCTTCGTCAGATTACACCAGCTAAAAGCCTCGGCTTTTCCTACACTTGATGTAAGGTGTTGGAATTAGAGAACGTGAAATTTTCTCAAAAGATCACCCGTCTTTGAATAAGAGCCTTATTTTGCAGAAGAGGAAGATGAAGCCAGAGAAAAGAGACGAGTTACCCAGGGCCGCATAGGTGATCAGTAGAAGATTCTGGGCTGAAAGTTAGTTGCCCTCACTACCAACTGGACAAATCCTCCTGTTCACTCTCAGTTTAAAGGGTTGGGTAGGGACCGCTATTTGTTTCTAAAGGTGATAAAGCCTGCATGTCTCCACTTGTGACTGTGTGTGAAGATACAGGCTCCGGAGAGCTGGTACCATGTTTTCAACATTTAGAAAAGTGCTAGGTGAACACATGCTAAAAAGTGTCTATTCATTGAAGAATGTTAAAACAGGCTCCACGTGGTATCGTCCGGGCTCCTCTGTGAGCAGCACAGAGCCAGAAGCTTTAAAACCTTAGCTCACCTTCTTTGACTCACTCCAGCTGCTTTTCTATCCCAAACCAAGGGTGAAACTGCCGTTGAACAGTTTGAAGTGTGCCACAAAACTCCTTCACAGCCCCAACTCGGTCAAGGCAGCGGCAGAGAAGACTTTTATTAAAATCACATCATCATTGATTCAATGAACATTTATTAAGCATTTGCCATATACTAGAGACTCGTATAGATGTTGGAGACTGAAACAGTAGTACTCTCTTCACATTGCTTGTATCCTTATATATGTCAATCCTTGAACAACATGGGCTTGAACTGTGTGGGTCCACTTCTATGCTGATTTTTTACACTACAGTACCGTAAATATTTTCTCATGATTTTTAAAAACATTTTCTTTATTACTTTATTACAAGAATGCCCTATATAATATATGTATAAAATATGTTAATTGACTTTACGTTATTGGTAAGGCTTCCAGCCAACAGTAGGCTGTTAATAGTTCAGTTTTGGGGGGTGGAAGGGTGTCAAAAGTTACATGCAGATTTTCAACTACATAGGGTCAGCACCCCGAGCCCTTGTGTTGTTCAAAGGTCAGCTGTATAGTGAAGGAAGTCTATATACATTAAAAATAATAGACAGTGATAAGTGCTTTGTGATACATATGAGTCACGGGCTCTGCAGGGGGATTAATTGAACCCTGCCTGTGGAGTCTGGAGGCTTCACAAACCTGATTTCCCTGGAGGTGCATTTTGTAGTTGTGGAAGTTCACAGAATACTCAGGGAATGCTGTCTCCTGTGGATGAAGTATGGAGTGAATACGGGATACAGGCAGGAAGGCAGCCTTAGACCTCATGTAAGAGTCACCTTGGGAGTCACCTTGGCATGGTGACTGGTGGCCATTTTGCTGTGGGTTGGAAAAACGCCGTGCACCGATGACCCCCCACCCCTCACCTGCAGACCTGGAATGTTCCATGCCAGTTTGAAAGCAGCCAATCATGAAGCCCCAGCTTCCCATCACCCTGACAGAGGAGGCAACCTATCCCATCCTGCCATGTCCCTAAAGTGCCCTTATTTGGTGGTCTGCCCTCCCAAGACCTACCAGAAGTCTTTCACCCATAAAATACCTCGCCCCTCCTGTACCAGGCACGACTTCCCTGACTCCCCACTCCCGGAGTCATGGAACCTCACCCGGGAATCACAGATCCCAATAAAGGCTTTCTTGGCTCCATAACTTGTTCTCTTTCTTTCCTCTCATCTCTGCCTCCACCCATTAAATCTTACACCTCAAAGTTGTAGTACAAAAGGCTTGATATTCCATGCTAAGAAAGTCAGAATGAACACTGTAGGCAAGGGCAGAAGAATCCTACCATGTTTTGGATCTTTTAGATAACTGTCAGCAATGTCAAAGACGGACTTGAAAAGCACAATGAAGTTTCTTTCCTCTCCCCACCCCACATTTGACCCTAGAGTCCCGTGAACATGAGTGATATTGGAGCAGTCCTAAAAGCAGGAGGTCAGGACTTTCTCCTCTAGTGACCACTTTGGGGACACCTTAATAGGTGGGAAGATAAAGGGTTAAACCAGGGACGTTTTGATGGTAAAAAAAGAGGCAAGGACAGATGGGAAGATTTCAGGGATGGCGTGGGGAATGTCACTCCACTTGCTCTCTGCTATTATGCCATCGCAAATAGTACTTGATAGGTGAGGCTTTCTCTGACTCACCTCGGCAAAAGGTACGTGAGGGGGCTGCTCCCTAAGCTACCAAGTGCACCCGTTCGTTTGTGTGCCTGTTGGACTGCCAGCCTTGATATTTCATCTCTGTTCCGTTAGCTTCAAACGACCCACAGAAAGGTGTGGGTGAGGGTTACTGAATGAGTAGAAAAATAGACATCCGTAAGTGACTGGATTACAGGCCAACTGGCAGTAAAAGCACTACCACTGAAAGTTCAATGGTAGCAAGATACTACACTGATTACCATCCGACCTAACGTTTCATAGCAGTCAAGTTTTTGTTTCCTGTTTGAATTAAGCTGGCAAGCTCTCCATCCCACAAGTATCCACGGAGGCTATGTGCACGGGACTGTCCTAAGACCTAGTCTAGAACGTGGGAGGTATCGTTTCCAGATCAGTTCGAACGCGACGGCGAGCCCGATTCAAGGCTCTCAATCCCAACCGCGGGCCGAGGCTCCGGAACCCCAGCGCCGCCGCTTCACTTGCGGGCGGAGGCCCGGTTTGTTGCTAGGGATCGATTGCTCTCGCCTGGCGGGCGTCTGTCCCGAGGGGGCCGCGAACCCGGTGGCCGCGGGCGAGGCTGGCGGGGACCGGCGTCCTCGTCGCCGGGGAGCCCGAGCCGCTGGGCCCGGGCCGGACGGTTCGGTCGTGTTTGCGCGCGCGGTGGTGCGAGGCCCCTTGTTGCCGGCGGAGGTGGAGAGGTGATGGCAGAGGGACGCGAGGAGGTGTGCGGGCGGGTGCGGGCAGGGGTGAGGCGGCGGACTGCGAGCTTTTAGGCAGCCCTCGTCGAGGGTGACACTTGCCGGAGGCCCCAGAATTAACATACGTCAGAGCCAGATTTTAACCCCAGTGTGGGTAGGTACGGAGCCTGGGACTGCGGTCACGGGGACTCAGTGTCGTTGCTTAATAATCGTGCGATTTTCGGCCTCTCCCTGCGTCAGTTTCCTGGTTCCGTATTTCACATAGTTGAGCTGAGGATATACGAAGTGTTCAGCCCAGCATCTGCCCAATGTTAGGGATTCCCAAATGATCGCCGTGTTGTGTTGTTCTTTGTGTTATTACTGCTCACCGGATCCTCTTTTGTGTTCTGTGCCAAGAGCGGGGACTTGGTTCCATTGCCGCTGGCAGCGCAGGCTGGCATCGGTACAACAATGGGAGGATTAGGCCTTGGAACCCGTTAGACCTCAGGTGGAATCCACACCACAGCTTTATTTGCTGCGTGACCTTGTGCAGGTTGTGTGCCGGGGCAGGCTTGTCCATGAACCCAATAATTTGGATAAAGCTGTGGGCGGTGAGGGACACCTTCCGATCGGGATTAAGTCTAGTTATACTAATTAGGCCGTGGACAAGGGCCATTTAATTGTAAGCGCAAAATGGTCCGGTTTGGGAAGGATTATAAAATTATAAAATCTCTGGTCATCTGTCAGATGTGCTAAGTAACCTGTTGGACAGAAAATACCGGATTGAGTGCTCATAAACCCAGCCAAGTCACTGGAATGAACTCGAGTAATGCATCCACTTTTCCTTGTAGCAATATTATGTAAAGAACAGCATATTATTACGTATAGCCCATAGTTATAACATCTTCAAGGTGGATTACATCTTCTGATAAATATTACTAATCTCTATTGAACAACATTCAGAAGAGGGTTTTAAAGGACCATGGACACACTGATCATTTTCCCCTTTCCTCCTCAGATAATGCTCTTGGAAAAAATAAGGAATTTGATGCTTCAGCTTCTTCTCTGTTCCTCAGTTTCCTTGCTGAGATCATCAATGACCCGCTTCTTTCTAAATCTAGTATTTTCTCATCTGCATCTAACCTGTTCCCTGCATTCATTCTCTCTGCACCCTTAATTTCTTTTTGCTGTAAGATAAAAATGCACAGTTTCCAGTGATTAGAATGTGGATATGTTGGGGTGTGGTGGGGGTCATCTCTCTTACCACAAAAATATTGTTATTATTATGGAGAAGTCCTATCTAAGTAAGATAGGAAAAAGGTACAAATATCTCACAAATAACGATCAACATTATCATCATAATCTTCCATTAAAAAATAAGACATCTTAAATATGTTTGAAAAGCAAATGATAAACTTTTACATACATATCAACTCACTGAGGTAAATAATGATCTAAAACTACCCACAAATTACCACTGAACACTTAAATTCTTTTCCAACTTAATATCCACAGAAATATGAGTCTGTGAGAATTTAAACAGTATTTCCTACGTGTTGGAGTGTCAAAGATGACCACATTTGGTAATGTACGATTAGTGAAAATGCCCACGAATATGCACATTCAGTGTTGGTATTAATAAATGTGAGGTGAATTGGATACTTATCAAGATTTAAAATGGGTATCCTTTTGACCTAACATTTCCACCTCTGCAAAGTAAATATTCAGATGTTCTTTACAGTGTTATTTGTAATTTTGAAGAAATGAAAAAGGAGGTAGTTTATTTATCTAAAAGAAAGCTGTGGCATTTGTTTATTTATTTCTGTGTGTGAGGATGTATCCATTACTTTCAAAATGTATGGGCAGAGGACCAAGAAGGAGTGTGAGGGTCCCCTAGTAATCCCTCTAACAACTAAGATCCCTGGACGTAATATAACAAACAAACATAGAAAGACTCTGAACAGGGGGGGAAGAAGATAACAAACTGCCTAGGAACCTTGTAGAACTCGGTTAAGAAATAAGAGTACTACATGGCAATGAGGAAGAATGAAATATGGCCATTTGCAGCAAAATGGATGCACCTCGAGGGTGTCATGCTAAGCGAAATAAGTCAGGCAGAGAAGGACAGAAACCATATGTTTGCACTCATAGGTCTAACAGGAGACCAGGAGAAACCTAATGGAGGACCAGGGGGAGGGGAAGAGGGAAAGAGAGTTGGGGAGAGAGAGGGATGCAAATCATGAGAGACTATACTGAAAACGAACCGTGAACTGAAGGGGGAGGGGGAGGGAGGGAAGGGGGTGACGGTCATGGTGGGGGGCACTTGTGGGGAGAAGCACTGGGTGTTATATGGAAACCAATTTGACAATAAACTATTAAATAAAAATAAATAAATAAATAAATAAATAAATACATTCACAAAAACAAACCCAAAAAAAGAAATGAGATGACTTAGTCTCCTGGCTTTGGGATAACGGATCTTTCCCTCATTTCTTATTGAATACGGATCTTTTGGCAAATAGCAAAGCGTACTTAAAAAAAAAAAGTCTTTGGGGTGGTGGCTGGGTGGCTCAGAGTGTCTAACTCTTGATTTTGGCTCAGGTCATGATTCCAGGGCCAAGCCCCATGTCAGGCTTTGCTAAGTGTGAAGCCAGCTTGAGATTCGTATTCTCTCTCTCTCTCTCTCTCTCTCTGTCTCAGCAACAACAACAACAAAGAGGAGTCCTTTATGGCAAAGTCAGACCATCCTAGGCCTCTTGAGAGTTACTCCTTACTCTTTGGAATGAACGCACTTCGGGCAGGATGACTGAAACTCAGAGGATGGTCCCTGGGGAGCCTCGTGCTTCTGGAGGAATGAACACTCTTATGATGACAGCTGTATCTAAGCAGGTGAGAAATATAATAATTTTTATTAACAAGTCTAATTCTACTTGGAAGGCACTGACGTAGAGGTTGTCAGGACCCCTTGGCTCACAGAGCAGTTTCTGAAGAAATCCATTTGAAAAGGAGTGGAATTTAAATTGCTGAGAACATGACGACAAGAAAGGAATGTGGGGACTTTGGAAAAGAAGAGTGTGTGATGCAGATCACAGTCCTCTCAGGCAGGGCATCACAGGCAAGGACGAGGGAGGGGGGTGGTCACAGTGGACTCTCACTTTCTGGATCATTTTATTCATTTGTATCATCTGCTCAGTCTTTGGAAATGACCCACCAGTAGTAATTCACTTTGGAATGACCCTGGGCATCAATAAACCTACTTTCTGGTTCTATGGGATTTCTACGTCAGTTTTTGAAATACCAAAAACAGGTGGAGTTCCCTTATCAATTCCTTTACAAAACCAGTTTTTGCCAAAACATCATGCCCGTGTCCTGCCCTCCCTTCCTCAGCTTCCCTACCCTCTGTTTCCATCCATCTCCCTGGGGGGTCCTTCGTGTTTAGCAGCAGCGATAGTGCAGTATCAGTGCCCAGGACCGAGTGGTGGCGATATCCGTGATCTGGTCTGCAGTGTCCCGGCCTGTCAGCAGCAGTGACCACGGCTGCCCTGGACCATCTGTGGAGCCAGGTTTGTTCTGGCTTTATGGTTCCTGTGGTTGGCTCTCTGACCTCCCCAGATCGTGTGAGCAGCTTAGATCACTTAGAAGCCGTTTCACACTTGGAAGCAGTAACCCAGACATACAAACCTTCGTAAAGCGTCTGCTAGCTGATGGGATCTGGTGCTGCAGGAAAGAGCGCAGTCCTTTCTTTCCCTGAAGGAATTCACAGTGGAGTCAGGGAAACCCGACAACTAAAGAAATCACTATGGGGGCTTCCAGAATCAATAGTGATAGACCGGGTAATTCAGATCACACTCTGAGAAACCCAGAAGATCTAAGTTTTTACAATAGAAAATCTATTCAAAGGCATAAAAGATGTAACAAGATAGAGAATAATTATCAGGCTGAGAATGGAGAGAAGAAAGGAATCTAGAGAGTTGAGTATGGAATTTAGTGGTGTTTTCCCCCTGCCAGTATTTCTGCCATAGGCTGAATGTTTGTATCTCCCGAAAAATCACGTTGAAACCTAATCCTCTCACGTGATCATGGTCTTTGGAGGCGGGGCCTTTGGGAGGTGACTTGGTCATGAGGGTGGAACCCTCATGAATGAGGTCAGTGCCCTTGTAACAGAGCCCCACAGAGCTCTGTCCCCCTTCCGGCCATGTGAGATTACAGCCAGAAGATTCTGAATGAGGAAGTGGGGTCTTACCAGACACTGAATCTCTGGGCGCCTTGCTTTTGGACTTCAGCCTCCAGAGCTGTGAGAAATAAATGTCTGTTGTGTCTAAGCCACTCAGGGTCTGGGATTCTGTTATAGCAGCTGGAATCGACTAAGTTTCTAATTTTAGAAGTGGTAGCTGAGATACTAAGAGATTAGGCAGTGCTTATGACATTAGGCAGTTGTAAGAATTAAAAAGTTGAAATCCAGGACCCACCAAAAGGGGTACCTAGTAAACTATCATGGCTTTGGATTGGACAGCTGGAGAGCTTCACTGACTGACCCTTAGAGATCCTTGGCTCAGAATCCATTCGTCTTGAACATAGGTTAGCAGTTCCTTAACATGTTTAACATAGAGTTGCCATATGACCTAGACATTCATATACCCATGAGAAATTAAAACCTACATCCTCACAGAAATTTGTACATTGTAGCATTATAATACCCCAAGGTGGAAATCATCCAGTGTCCACGACGGACGAGAGTGGTATATCCGTACGATGGAATATTATCCAGCAATAAAAAAGAATGAAGCCCTGAAACATGCTACAGCATGGAGGAACCTTGAAAACATCATGCTAAATGAAAGAATTCAGTCACAAAATGCCACATATTGCATGATTCTTTTTGTATTCAGTGTCTAGAAAATGCAAAGCTGTGGAGACCAGAAGTAGCTGCACGGTTGCCCAAATTGGGCAGAGAATGCAGAATGAATACTAATGGGTACAAGATTTCTTTTTGGAGTGATGAGAATGTTCTAAATTTAGATTGTGATAAAGGTTACAGAGCTCTATGAATATACTAAAAGCACTTGAATTATACACTTCAAGCAGGTGAATTTTATGGCGCATGAATTGTGTCTCAGAAGCACTCTTTTTTAAAAAAAAAACATTATTGGGGCCCCTCGGTGGCTTGGTCAGTTAAATGTCTGTCTTCCGCTCAGGTCATGATCTCACAGTTTGTGGGTTCAAGCCCTGGGTCCAGTTCTATATGGACAGGTCAGAACCTGGAGCCTGCTACGGATTCTGTGTCTCCCTCACTCCCTGCCTCTCCCCCGCTCATATTCTGCCTTTCTCTCTCTCTCAAAAATAATGAATAAACATTTAAAAAATAAAAATAAATACATTATTAAAAAACCGTTATCTCAGGGTGCCTGGGTGGCTTAGTCAGTTAGGCATCCCAACTCTGCACTGACAGCACAGAGCCTGCTTGGGATTCTTTGTCTCCCTCTTTCTCTGCCCCTCCCTTGCTCTTTCAAAAATAAATAAACTTCAAACAAAAAAACAAACATTATCTCAGTCCCTGAATTTGGATCAAGGTATTTTGGATTGCTGTTGCCCCTAGGCACTGGCAGGAATAGAAAAAACAGCAAAATTCTTCCTGGAGAATGAAAACACTGTTAGGTCACAGATTAATTCTAATTTTGCAAATGTAATGTTAGGTAAAATTTTAAAAGAAAGAATTAGGCACACAAAGAGACAACATACCATTAACAAGAACCAGCAGAAACAACAAATATTAGATTCATGAGGACTCTAGCTATTGATTGAAGTTATCAGCCAGAGACTTAGCAAACTGTGCTTAATAGATTTAAGATGACAAAAGACAAGATTTTTAATTTTGGGAGAGAACTGGAAACTATGAAAGACATAGTAGATTTGAAAAAGAACAAAAAGATACTGTAATATGAAAAAATGATAACAAGTACTTGAAACTCAGTAGTTAAGGAACGCCTGGGTGGCTCAGTCGGTTAAGTGTCCGACTTCGGCTCAGGTCACGATCTCAGGGTTCATGGGTTAGAGCCCCGCCTCGGGCTCCGTGCTGACAGCTCGGAGCCTGGAGCCTGCTTCAGATTCTGTGTCTCCCTCTCTCTGCCCCTCCCCCACTCATGCTCTGTTTTTGTCTCAATAATAAATACATGTAAAAAAAAACTAGAAAAAACTCCTCAGTAGTTAAAGTAATAAGAAACAAAGCATAACTGAACAGAGAATTACCGAACTGAAAGAAATTTCTGGAAAACATATCCCAAATAAAGCATGGAGATCCAAAATGATGGAAAATAGTGATGAGAAGGTAAAATACAAAGAGGATGCCTGTGCAGAGGTAATGTACACGTAACTGTTAGAGGGTGGAGACGCTCTGGTCCTTGTGGAAGAATGAACCTCACAGACAACAGAGAGTGAGCAAAGCAATAGAGTTCATTGAGGGAAAGTCTAAAGCTCTCGAGAGTGAGAGAGGCCCCTACTGGGTAGCCGCCAAGGATTTTTGTCCCTGACCTTATCAGAAAGTTTGTGAGCCTCCACTCTTGGCGCCTAGCGCAGGCAGGTCTGGAATATGCTGCCTCTTTAGCCTCCCACTTGCGGCCGCAGTCTGCCTCCCTGAGGCTCCCTTATCTCTCCCTGCCCCTCCCTGCTAACCCTCCCTATTCATAATGAAGTTCTGGAAAGCAAGTCCCAAATGAATGGGGCAGAAGCTACGTTTGAACAAACAAATGATTGAGAATTTGCCAACCCTCATGAAAGATACCAAGCTGCAAATTCAAGGACTGTTATAAACTACAGATAGAGATAGCATTAATAGTAATAAATGCACATCATAAAAAGAATTGCTGAAAACCAGCGATAAGGAAAAGAACTATAAAAACAGTGAGAAGGGGTATTCTTAGGTTGCCTAGCTACTAATAGTACTAAAAATGGAGGGGAATATTTTATTCTGATGCAAGATTATCTATAAAAAAATCTACAACAAATGTCAACTTAATGGCAAAATGCTGCAGTCATTCTCTTTGAGACTAGGTCTAGGATTCCCACATTATCCCTACCACATATCAACAATGCACTGGAAGTCCTAGCCAATCCAGTAAAGCAAGAAAATGAAAACAATTGGTGAAAGATGAGAAAGAAAAATTTAAATGTCATTATTAAAATGTGATTGTGTGAAAAATACAAAAAGCTTTTGAGTTTTTAGAGTTGTTAGATGAGTTTTTAGAATTAAGGAATTTAACAAGTTCGTGATTCAAGATCAAGAGACAAAAATCAGTTGTATTTCTCTATACCGGGGTAAAAAAATGAAAGTTAGTTTTGGAAACGATACCATATATATTAGCATAAAAATACCCAGTATTTTGCATCAAATAAAAGGTATTCAAGAACTCTTAACAGAAAAATAGAAAATATTGTTGAGGTTAAAAAGTGGCCTACAGGGGCGCCTGGGTGGCTCAGTCGGTTAAGCCTCTGACTTCGGCTCAGGTCAGATCTCACGTTTGTGGGTTCGAGCCCCGCGTCAGGCTCTGTGCTGACAGCTAGCTCAGAGCCTGGAGCCTGTATCCAGTTCTGTGTCTCCTTCTCTCTCTGTCCCTTCCCCTCTCATGCTCTGTCTCTCTCTGTATCAAAAATAAATAAAACATTAAAAAAATAAAAATTAAATTAAAAAAAGTGACCTACAATAAGTATATGATATATGTACCATTTCATGCCCAAGACGATAATTGAGGTATATGTACAAGGATAGACAAATAGCTGCAGTCAAAAAATAATCCAGATTACAGGGAGAAGACGTATACATATCAACACCTGATTTATGAAAACAATTAGAAACATAGAGCACAAGGGGAAGGAAGATCTTTTAGGTATCTAGTGCTGGGACAAAGAAATATGCACATGCCAAAAAAATAAAATAATTTTGACTCCTATCCTATACCACATAAAATCAATATTTCATTAACCATACATTCCATGTAAGAGATTATTAAAATTTTAGGTAATATTAGATAATATATTAGTTAAGAGCCAAGAAATAATTTTTATTTAGTTAGTTAGTTAGTTAATGTTTTTTATTTATTTTTGGAGAGAGAGAGACAGCATGAGCAGGAGAGGGGCAGAGAGAGAGGGAGACACAGAATCCGAAGATAGACTCCAGGCTCTGAGCTGTCAGCACAGAGCCCGACACGGGGTCCAAACCCACAAATGGCGAGATCACCACCTGAACACTCAACTGACTGAGCCACCCAGGTGCCCCCAAGAAATAATTTTTTAAAGTGTATCTATTTTTGAGAGAGAGTGAGCGCATATGTGTGGGGGGGAGAGACAGAGAGAGAGAATCCCAAGCAGGTTCCACACTGCCAGCACAGAGCCCTATATGGGGCTCATACCCATCCATGAGATCCAGACCTGAGCTGAAATCTAGAGTCAGATGCTTAACAGGCTGAGCCACTTAGGTGTCCCCAGAAAAATAATTATTAAATAGAATATAAAATAATTTACTATAAAGAAAAATATTGAGAAATTGGGTAATATCAAAATGAAGAACTTAGGTTCATCAAAACATAACTTTAAGAAAAAGATAAGACAGGCTTCAAACTGGGAGAAGCTATTTGCTACACATAAAGTCAATAAAGGGTTTGTGTCCAGAATATAAAATGAACTTCTTAGGAATCAAAAGACAAGGACAAAGCTTTTACGAAGGAGGATATCCAAATTGCCAGTACAAATGTGAAAAGGGCTCAGCCTCATTAATCAGAGAAAGAAATGCAAATTAAAACCACAATAAGATACCACTACATGTCTAGCAGAAAGGCTAAAATATCTTTTAGAAGAAGAAAATAGGAATTGGCAAGGATGTGGAATAACTAGAAATCTCACACACTGCCGGTGGGGTGTAAATTGGCGCAATTAATTTGGAAACAGAAATGTGTGCCTGTGCATCAAGGCACATGCATGAGCTTGTTCATAGTCACATACTTCGTAGCAGTAAAAAAACTAACAACCAAAAAAATCTATTATCAGTAGAATGAAAAACAAATGAGGAAGGGTGAAGATAGACAGAGGCAGATAGAGACAGAGCAGAACATGAAACTAACCAGATAGGGTGACAGGGTAGGAGTGGCATTGAGAAAAGGGTGAAACTTCAGTGAGTGAGCTTCCAAGATTTCTGAGTTGTGCTGTCCCCAGTATGGGGGAAACAGAAGACAGAACAAGTTGATCTCATTTTGTTGGTTTAACAAACATTACTGAGCGCCATTTATATCCTAGGCACTCTGCTAGGGTCTGGAAATAAACTGTAAGAGTGCACAGTCCAGCTGAGTCTTCATTTGGGCTTCACAATAGCCTTTTGAGTCCAGTCATTTACATTTGACAGATGGGCTTTTGTGGCTCTGAAATGTCCTTATAGTTGATGGTGAATCTGGGACTCAACTCAAGCCTTTTTGCTTCAGCGCTTTTTCTTTAGCCAAATGAGGTGAGGATGTGGATGGGAACAGTGTGTGAGGCCTCGGAGGAGCCCGTTTCCCGGCCCAGAGGTACTTGCAACAGCCAGAGACTCAAAGCTCATGAACAAGCTTATGTTCACTGTAGCCAAGTCAGGGTTACAGGGTGACCCGTCAGCTCTCCTGTTTCATGGGCTTCTGTAGCACCCGTCAACTTCTCTTATTGCTCCTCCTGGCCTGGTTCATGCCAGCCTTCATTCAAGTGTTTTCCATCTATTATTTGCATGGCTATTGAGTGGTGGGCACTGAGCAAATTATCAGGACCACACACACACACACACACACACACACACACACACACGCAGACACATTGTATGTGCTCAAGGAATTCTCAAAACTCTCAGTCTTGTGGATAAGGCAGATCTATAAGGGAGTGAAATGGAGGGTTCGGGGGCTTTGAGAGCCATGAGTGTGACACAGGAGGCAGAAAGGAGGAAGTGATCACTTCTCGGAATTTAACCTTGGAAAGGGGTAGTGTTACTTTCAGAACAATTGAGCAGATATTCAGGAAAGATCACAGGTCTAACTAAGCTACAGAGCCGCCACAGTCTGTTGTGTTAGAGGACACTTTCTGAGATCTTGCTGTTTGCATGTTTGTATTAGTAAGCAGCTGATTATGTTGAAATATAGGGCAAAATCCGTATCTGTTCTTCAGAAGTGGCAGTATGGAGAGGGTAGAAGACAAGTGAATATATGCTTCAAAGAAGGCTCAGTAAAAATCAGAGTAAACCCAAAACTCATACAGGCTTTATCCCGGAATGGCATCATACGTGGAAGTCAAGGGAAGAACATTTTTCAAGAAGGGAGTATCGGCCTGTGCCAGATGCTTGAGACTTCATGTGAGAAGAGAATAGAGAACCGATGACTGAGTTTGGCCACGTGAAGGTCGTCAGGGTTTACGAAAGTCATTTCAGAGGAGGAGCAGAGATAAGGCTGAACTGGAGTGGATTGAAGAGAGAATGAGAAGTAAGGAAGTGAAAACAGCTAATGTGGGAAACTTCTGAGAAGTATTTTGTAGTTAAGGGAGGCAGAGAATGGAGTGGTAACTACAGACAGAAGTTGGTTAAGGTCATAAACCTTTTTCACCATGGCAGTGGAAACCCTTGAAGATTTCAGAATCAGAAAATTCATTGAACATGTAGGGTGACAGGGTCAGAATAACTTGGAGAAGGTGTAGTTGAGAGACCAGGGAGCAGATAGTCCAGGAATAAGGGGATAAGGATTATGAACTGGGGTGGTGGCCGCCGGGATGGAAATTAACAAACAGAAATGAAAGCTGTCGTAGAAGAATAGTGATCTTTGCTGGAAGATTTTTAGCAAACTACTCAAGTCACTTATGTAGAGACAAAAGTATGGACCTAAAAGGAATCTAAAAGGAAACTAGCACCCAAGAAAGGAGTTAAGGCATATCTCTTACATGAAAAGCAATATTAAACGTACACACATATGTTTATATATTTATGTACTCAGAGCATAAAATGTACCTGAGGACACCCGGGTTAGGGGTCCTGGGTAGAGATCATCTGAGCAGTTTGCTCATTTTGCTTCTTGGTCTTCAATAGCCCCATCTGGTAAATGGTAAGACCTTAGGCCTTCCTCATTCATGTCCCTGAGGTGTTCCCAAAAGGGCAGGGCCATGGTACACATGATCAGAACTCGCCCTCTGTTCTGGAGGACATCAGTCTAGACTGTTGGGCTCATGGGGCCTTTGCTCTGCGCTTCTTTTTGGTGGTCATCTTGAGTCTGTCAGCTCTCACCCTCTCCTCTGCACATCCGTGCCCCTCAGTCAGCCAGCTCTGCCACATTCCCGCTGTGGGGGAGCTGGCTCGTTATCCTCCAACTCTCGTTAGGATCTGAGTCCCTGCTCTCCCTATTGCTGCCACCCAGAGCCAGTTTTGTCTCTCAGCTGCTGCTAAGACCTTGGGCAAATTACTTAACTTCTCTGTGCTTTTGGTGTCCCAGTTAGAAAATGGTAAAACTAGGGGCACCTGGGTGGCTCACTCGGTTGAGCGTCCAACTTCAGCTCAGGTCATGATCTCATGGTTTCTGGGTTCGAGCCCCGCATCGGGCTTTGTGCTGACAGCTCAGAGCCTGAGCCTGCTTCCAATTTTGTGTCTCTTTCTCTCTCTGCTCCTCCCCTGTTCACACTCTGTCTGTCTCTGTCTCTCAAAAATAAATAAATGTAAAATAAATAAATAAATAAAAGAAAATGGTAAAACTATTATTGCTTACCTTATAGGTTTGCCTTGAGTATTATTAAATTAATTACTATAAAGTACTTAAATTAGTGTTATGTGGAGAGCTTAGGATACCATTTGGCACATGAGAAGTGTTTCTACAATATTATAATTGTGTTCACCTGATACTGTAGATCAAACCAGCCAGCTGTTTGGCCCTTCTTTCTTTCTGCCCAAGAGAGCCCGACTCAAAAAGTTTATGGGTGTGTGTGGGCATGTAGAATGCTGTGCTAAAGATTGGGGAAATGGGGGGATTTGCATTTCATTTGTGCCAACGACTTACAATTTCAGGGTATATAGTTCTGTTCCTAAAAGTTTCTCAAACACTTCCTGTTTAAATTTACTCTCATTTCCTTTTCTGCCCATCCCACATTTTTCATCTTTATGAATGCAGAGAAATTTGGCTATTTGTTCCTTCACCTTTAAGCTCTACTGACTTGTGCTCTTAGGCTCTTATCATTCACTCCCAACCTGTTTATTAGGAATTTTCTGAAGCATGTATATTTCCTCCTGGGAGCATTTATCATACAGTAGATACAGTTTCTAATGGTTTCCATGTATTCTTTAACATTGAAGTATGTTGAAAGCAGTCTGATGAAATTATTTTTATCATTTGAGCCATCAACCTGGCTGTAGGTTTTCTGTAGATCCACATTTTCACCCCTTAGGCAACAAAAGTAATACAGGAAACTTTGAGCCACTAAAGAGCATGGATTAAGTCTTTTTCATCTTCTGTCTGCAGCATAACCAGTAGGTGTCTCAAAAATTGATGTGCACTTATAATTCATTGTCTATATCTTTTCAGAAGGAAGGAAATACTTTACCTGGAGAGAAGGCTTCAAGCTCAGTACTTGTTTGCAATTAGTGGGTTCAGAGTTGCAGAATTCCTCCACTCCCATGGTGCTAAAGCCAGTGCTTCCTTTGGGGCTCAGCTCGGGTACCAGAGAGACCGGCTGATACTTCTACTCCTGCGTAATCCCAAGAACTTCTAAATATCGTGAGCAGTTCTTATGCTTTTCACTCCACAAAACTTGATATCTATGTTTATGTTATTATGATAATTCCTCCTGATATTGTATTTCTTCTGTGGAATAGTAAAGAATTAAATGTTCTACCAAGTTTGTGTGACCAGAGTTATTCCTCCAGTGGCATATTCCTGGGAGAAGAATGGGAAGAGTGGCATCTAAAAGGAAGAGGTGATGGTCCTTCCTCTGCAGATCTATTACTTCCACAATGGCAGACGTCCCTTCTCTTTCCTATACAGTTTTGTTTAAAATATTTTTGTTATAAAGAGTGTGACTCTGTTTTTTTATGTTTAACTGACATTTTTAAACTTTTTTTTTTAATGTTTTATTTATTTTTGATACAGAGAGAGACAGAGCATGAGAGGGGGAGGGTCAGAGAGAGAAGGAGACACAGAATCTGAAGCAGGCTCCAGGCTCTGAGCTAGCTGTCAGCACAGAGCCCGACGCGGGACTCAAACCCACGAACGTGAGATCTGACCTGAGCCGAAGCCGGAGGCTTAACCGACTGAGCCACCCAGGCGCCCCTAACTGACATTTTTTAAGCCTCTCCTCTCCCTCTTCACTCCTTGTCCCACACATGGGCAAGCTGGCAAGAAAGTCCCGGTGACCTTTCCCTTGTGCCTGTGGCCCGTCACCACAGTGGGGACCCTTGTTCTAGTCACCCTCCTAGTCACCGTGAAAACCGTAAGCCACTCTTTCCCTTCTCTCAAGTCCTTTTTGGGCCTGCCTGGGAACCACCCTATTCTCCCGGAAAGCCTTCTCTTATGATTAATAAGTCTGTGTCCACATTTAAATCAGATTTGAATATGTGTATGCAACCATTTTATTAAATATTTGATTTAATGCATGCAAAGGAATGTGAATATGATTAAAATATAGAAGCAGCAATTTAAAAAAGTTCTAGACCTACCCCGCAACCCAAGAAATAGAACACTAACACTATATTTGAAGTGCTTTACCTGATTTCATGCCTTACCCTGTGTAAGCCAGTCCCCTACCTCAACTCCTCAAGGCATTTGGGATATTTGATTATTACTCCCCTTAGCTTTACCTTTTAGCCACAGATGTAAGTTTTCTTAAATTGTTATTGTTTTACGTGTTTATTAACTCAATATGGATGAAATATGCTATATAAGCTCTTTGAGTACTTTTTTCTGTTAATGTTATGTTGAGAAGTTCTGATTCAAGGAGCTGCATGCACTAATTTTCTCTATGCATGTCTATAGTGTGAATACATTACAAGTAACTGGGGGTTCGCAGCAGACATTTGGATTTTCCCCCTTAACTTTTGATCTTACAGAAAATATTGCTGTGAACATTCTTGTACATAAACTCTGGTGAAAATGTGCAAGTTTTTCCAGCATGTGTGCCTAGGAGTGGAATTTCTGCATCATACAATATCCAGTTTTAGCAGCTGATGATGACATGTCTATTTCCAATTTTATACCTCTTTGGTTGTTTTTTTTAAAGTAGATTTTATTTTTAAGTAATCTCTGTACCCAATGTTGAACTCAAATTCCCAGCCCCAAGATTAAGAGTTGCATGCTATACAGGGGCGCCTGGATGGGTCAGTCGGTTAAGCGTCCAACTTTGCCACAGGTCATGATCTCAGGGTTCGTGGGTTCAAGCCCCCTATCAGGTTCCGTGCTGACAGCTCAGAGCCTGGAGCCTGCTTCAGATTCTGTGTCTCCCTCTCTCTCTGCTCCCCTTCTGCTTGTGCTTTGTCTCTCTCCATCTCTCAAAAGTAAATGAACATTTTTTTAAAAGTTGCATGCTATACAGATTGAGCCAGTCGGGCTGCATATCTGTTTGGATACACAATTTTTCTAGCACCTTTTGTTCAAAGGCTCTTAACCCACTGATCCATGTTATCTGCCATAAATCAAGTTTGCATATATATGTGCTCTATTTCTAAGTTCTCTGTTCCCATCTGCCAGTCTGTTTTTGTCTGTTTCTGTACAGGTACAACTTGGGCTTATGACTATAGCTTAGGTATAAGCCTTGATATCTAATAGAACAAGATTCCTACTCTATTATTTTTCTTCAGGAGTGTCCTAACTATTCTTGGCCCTTTGTTCTGTCATAGACATTTTAGAAACAGCATATTGAGCCACCAACCAAGAAAAGAAAACAAACAAAACCCAAAACTTCTTAAGCTTTTGGTTGGGTTTGAGTTGAACCTATAAGTCAATTTGAGAACTGACATCTTTGCAATACTGGGTCTACATATGTATATAAACATAGCATAGCTCCCTGCTTGTAGAAGCCTTTTCCAGTGTCCTTCAGGAGAGTATTACAGTTTTCCTCAGGAAGGGCTTACACATCTTTGGTTGGATTTATTTCTATCTACCTCATTTTTATATACTATGGTCAATGTACTCTTTTTCTCTAAATTAGGTTTTATATTTTAAATGCTGGGTTTTGATGGCATATATAAAAGAACTTGAATTGCATGTCTTGGTTTTGATTCCACATACAGTAACTCTCATTTCAGTAATTTATCTGTAAATTATCTTGATTTTCCTCTGCATCTCTAAATAACACTTGTGATTCTTCCTTTCCAGTTCTTGTCATTTTTAACTTTTTTTCTTGCCTTTAACTAGCTAAACCCCCCAGTGCAATGTTATATAGAAATGTCTTGTTCCTGATTGTAAAAAAGAAGGTTTCACCATTAAGGAAGTACGTAGGCTGTTTGTAGATTCCCTGAACGGACTGAGGATGGTGATCCTGGGGGTGCTTCTAAGGTGCCTAAAAATGAAACGGCTAGGACTTGGGGATACTGCCTCTTCAGCTCAGTAGCGGGGGGTAGACCCAAGCCTAACTTCACATAGGACTGGAGGCTTTCCTCCCTCAAGTTGCCTGAATCCAGTTTCCTTGAGATCATTGGTAGAAATGAAAACATAGAACCTTTTTTTAAAATAAAATTTATTTATTTATTTATTTATTTAAATAGTTTATTGTCAAATTGGTTTCCATATAACACCCAGTGCTCTTCCCCACAAGTGCCCTCCTCCATTACCTCCACCTCCCTTCCCCCTCCCCCACCCCTTCAACCCTCAGTTCGTTTTCAGTATTCAATAGTCTCTCAGGTTTTGCATCCCTCTCTCTCCCCAACTCTCTTTCCCCCTTCCCCTCCCCCT
>NC_043708.1:29995844-30031466 GCF_006229205.1 Suricata suricatta
CAAATGGCCATATTTCATTCTTTCTCATTGCCATGTAGTACTCCATTGTATATATATATAAACCACATCTTCTTGATCCATTCATCAGGTGATGGACATTTAGGCTCTTTCCAGGATTTGGCTATTGTTGAAAGTGCCGCTGTGAACATTGGGGTGCATGTGCCCCTTTGTGTGCAGCCGCTCTGGAAAACAGTATGGAGCTTCCTCAAAAAACTATCTATAGAACACCCCTATGACCCAGCGATAACACTGCTAGGGATTTATCCAAGGGAAAGCATATAGCCTTGATGCAAAGACTTGACCATCAATATTCATGGCAGCATTTTTCACAGTAGCTGAAGAACAGAAGGAACCTAAATGTCCATCAACTGGTAAATGGATAAGCAAAATATAGTATAGTCCTATGGTGGGGTATAATTTGGCGATAAAAAGGAACGAAATACTGATGCATGCCACAACGTGGATGAGCTACAAAATCGTGCTCGGTGAAAAAAGCCAGTCACAAAAGAACACATATCGTATGAATCCATTTATTTTAAGTATCCAAAAAAAGGCAAATCTAAAGAGATAGAAAATAAATTGGGGGCTGCCTAGTGCTGGGAATGATAATGGAGACTGTCTATAAATGGACATGAGGGTTTTTTCAGGGTAATGGAAATGTTCTAAAATTAGATTGTGATGATGGTTGTACAACTAGAAATAAAATAAAATTAATTATACGCTGAAAATGAGTGAGTTTTATGGCATGTAAATTATATCTCAGTGAGGCTGCTTAAAACAAACAAACAATAAAGCAGCTGACAGTGATCTGACTGACTGGCATCTAAACCTAGACCACTTGGCGTCTAGGTCCTGACCGGTTTTCCCCGCATACGAGTCTGCTCTGGTGCTTGCGTGGAAGGTAGGGTAGTAAAGGGGCAGGAGGTCATTGCAAACAGCTGCCCTCTACCCAGACTGCAGTGCAGATATCTACCTGCCCCAGTCTTTGGCCACCACAGTGCTGACGTGATGGATTCATGAACGGAGTGGCCATGGTGGAAAGGTGAAGGCTCCATGTGGGCACAGAAGCATGGCGTCCCTCATCAAAGCTGACCTTGCTGCCGCTTCCGCCCTACCTGTGACCATAGAGACGGATGCTGAGCCCTTTTAATGCACGAATCTTTGAGGAGTCACTTAGTGATTACATAAGACTCCTTCCACCCTGGCAAGGGCAGCAATTCATTCTAAGATTGACATGTTTTCTAAGTGTATGTTTACCTTTCCTGCCTGTATCAACTTGGTCAGCACCTCTATTCAGGGACTCCCAGAGTATCTGATTTACTGATGTGGGATCTCCCACATACAGTCACTTCAGATCAAGGGACTCAATTTATGGGGGAAAAAAAAAAGCAGTTCTGCAGTGGATACATATCTGTGCATTCACTGGTCCCACTGCATCTCCCATCATCCATAAGCTGCCAGCCTGATAGAGCAGCGGAATGGCCTCCAAGAAGTACAGCTGAAGCAACGGTTTGGAGGGGATATCTTACAAAGGTAGTCCTTCAGGGTACAGTATGTACGTTAAAGCAGAGGTTGGCACGCTGAATCGAAGGCCAAATTGGGCTTGCTGCTGTTTCACAAACATGACGTTATTGGAGCACAACCACACTCATCATGGATGTATTGTCTTTGGCTTCTGGTTTGCTACCTCAGCAGAGTTAAGTAGCCAGAGACTTCGTGGTCCACAAAGTCTAAAATAATCTACTGCCTGGCACTTTAAATTGTTTTTTTTTTAATAGTTTATTTATTTTTGAGACAGAGAGAGACAAAGCACAGACAGGGAAGGCTCAGAGAGGAGGAGACACAGAATCCCAAACAGGCTTCAGGCTCTGAGCTGTCAGCACAGAGCCCAGTGCGGGGCTCAAACCCATAAACTGTGAGATCATGACCCAGGCCAAAGTCGGGTGCTCAACCGACTGAGCCACACAGGTGCCCTATGCCTGGGACTTTAAAGAAAAAGTTTGCCATTTTCTCTGTAAGTCAGTGATGACTGTATGGTTCTGTGTTATGGCTGGGAACCAAGGAGTGGGAAGGATCACTCAGTTCCAGCAAGCCACGTGGGAAACTTTGGCTTCCAGTTTTGGAAACTTTAGGCTCTTCCGTTGAAGAACTAGAGCTCCTGGTTTCTAGAAAGGGAACCCCTCCACTAGGGGAAACATTGATAGTTCCACTAAACTTAAGACGTTGGCTGCCATTGGTCATTTTATGCCCACTGTGCCAGCAGACCAGCAAGAGGAGAAAAGAGTTTCCATACCTGAAGGGGTAATTGACTTTGATATTAGCGAGGAGGGAGGATGGCTGCCACATTCTGGTGGCCGGGGAGGTTATATTCAGACTCATGTGAGCCGCTGGGGTATCTCTTGGTAATCCAGACCTCAGTTTTCCCTGGAAGTTGGCAAGCAGAGCTTAACCATGGCCAGACAACAGTAAGGTAACCAAAATCTCAGACTCCTCAGGTGACAGACATGCAAGCCACCTAGACCAGCAGACATGCTGGCACAGGGTGAGGGGAATGTAGACCGGGCAGTAAAGAAAGGAAATCACCATTATCAGTTCTGACCTCAGGACTAACCGCAGCTGTGGGGGCTATTGTTTATCCCACTAACTTCTCTTTTAAGTTTTCATAGAAATTGTGATCCACCAGAATCCCGGAGAAGCTGCAAATGGATGGAGTGAACCTAATGTGTCAAGCAAGCAGACCTGAGAGGTTCAGGGGGTGGAGCATAGCAGACACTGTTGGTGCTCTGTCCACACCTCGCGGGTTCCCTTCTGTTGGCTTGATGTATGTGACGCCGCTAAGAACCTGCGACGTTTTCAGCAGGCTTGCCTTTGGTAGATGGAGAACATCACCAGGAGGCTTCTGGGAGTTATGCTTTACTCATCCCTGTTACAGCCTGTAAACAATGACTGCCTAATGCCTGACATGGAGACACAGAAACCGCACTCCCCTGCTCAGGTGGGAGAGACGGTGGGGTGGTGAGTGCATCAGAGCTCCTGGAGGTTCGGGGCTGAGGCTAGACCCCGCTGAAACCACAGGCTTGCTTTGCTGTTTCCTTTGGCTTCTGCTGCTGCCCCTCATCCCTTACAGGTTTTTCCCCTTTTCTTCTCTTACAAGGTTATGAGTTTGGACCATAAAAGATACTGTTGATAATGCTGATTGGTCTAAAACAGGCAGCCAGGCATGTGTGTTTGGCCCAAGATTTCTTGTGTATTTATGTAATTTCTCTCTTAATAAAAAACTTGATTATATCTTTTCTGCCTTGTAAAGTTTGTCTGTATTTTTTTCGCCTAATGTCTAAGGTTGGAATACTTAGTTCATTCGTTTTGAGTCCCTTGTGTTTACTTAGGAATATGCAATTATCCATTTTTTCCCAGAGTAAGACGTTAGCAGCATCTCGCACATATTGAATATGACATTCTTCATTATTCGGTCCTGAGAATTTCCTGATGTCTATTACAACGTTTTTTGAGCACAA
Organism: Suricata suricatta; assembly: GCF_006229205.1. Taxonomy (NCBI): domain Eukaryota; kingdom Metazoa; phylum Chordata; class Mammalia; order Carnivora; family Herpestidae; genus Suricata; species Suricata suricatta. The sequence continues at coordinate 29,999,360 of NC_043708.1, forward strand.
ATAAATTTTTAAATTTCCAAACACATGGAAGTATTTTTACTCATCTGTTTGTTATTGGTTTGTAACCTAATTTTATGATTGTTAAGTAAGTGTTCTGTGTGATACTAATTTTTGAAAATTTCCTGATATTTTTATGCACGATCATAAATATTTTGTGCTTGCAAAGAATATATTCTGCAGCTGTGGAGTGTAGTATTCTCTCTCTCTCTCTCTCGCTCTCAATATATATATATATGCTTTCCATTAAACTTGTTGTGTTGCTCAGATTCTTTATATCCTTATTTTATGGTGTTTAATTTGCTATAAGAAATCAGCTAAAATCTTCCTCTATGATAGTGAAATCATCTATATATTTTGAGACTATGTTATTAAGTACATAAAGTTTAGAATTGTTATATTTTCCTGATGAAATCTTTATCATTATGTAGTGATCATCTTTATCTCTAAAAATGCTTTTGGCTTTAAAATCTATTTTGTGTGGCATTAGTATAGCCGCCCACATTTCTTTAATATTTTCCGAGTCTGTTTTTCCCGTGCTTTGTCTTTCACTTTTTCTGTCCTTGTGTTTGGTGAGGCACTTATAAGCAGCAGAGAGTTGGATTACTTTTGATCCAGTGTGATAATCACTGACTTCAAATTAGATAGTTTAGACAATTCCCATTTATTGGGATCAATTTTATATTTGGTATAGAAAGTTATTTTATTATCAAAATAGTCACTGACCCCTCCTAACAGCACCTCCTTACAATCCATGTCTCTTCTAAGCCTCTCCCTATGAAATTATTATAACCCTTTGCCATCTAAGTCTATTAAGATGTGTGGCCTTAATGATTACCTTTGGGTTTTTTGTTTGTTTGTTTTGGTTTTTGGTTTTTGGTTTTTACTAAATACAAATGAGTAGAAACAAATGTACTGCTTCTCAGTAGGAGCTTGTAGAGTCACTGTTGTTCTGAGTTCTCTGCCACCATACTGTAGGTTTCAGACTGAAGCCATTCCTTCAGTCTAGGTTCCAGATTGAGTAGCTAAGGTCAACCGAAGACTGGTAATCAATGTGTGTGAAAAACAGATTCTGTAAATCACTGAGATTTGGGGATTATTCATGCAGGATAACCTTACAAGACCCGATTAAAACAGTTGACCCTTCAACAACATGGGTTGGGGGTGCTGACCCCCCATGCAGTCAAAAATCCACCTGGAACTTTGACTGCCCAAAACTTTACTAATAGCGTCTTGTTGATTGGAAGTCTTACCGGTAACATCAACAGTCAATGAACACATACTTTGTATGTTATAGGTATTACCTACTATAGTCTTATAATAAAGTAAGCTAGAGAAAAAAGTTATTAAAATCATAAGGAAGAGAAAATACATTTACAATACTGTACTGCTAGAAATATAAGTGGACACATACAGTTCAGACCTATGTTGTTTTAAGGTCAACTGTACATTTAAATTGACTTCTACCGTATTATTTGCTACCCTCTGTTGCTCTCCCTCTGTATTCCTTTTTTTCTTCGATTGTACTTTCTTCTTGATTGATTTTTATTGACAGTTTCTAATGATCCATTGCAAAGTAAGAAAAGGACAATGTAGCAAGCTTTTCCTATGATTTTTATTTCAATGTAGAGGATTCTTCTTTATTCTGAGTCTTTTTGATTGATTTTAATTTTTCATTCCTGTTCTCCCCTAACAGTTTGGAATTATATTCTATATTCTGTTATTTCTCTTTATATTTTAACTTGTATACCAGTGTCCACTAGGATAGACTATATTATGCACTGGGAATAAACCATCCCAGATTATTAGTGGCTTAGAACTGTAAAGGTTTCCATGCTCCCTCTGCACTATAGGCTGTTGGAAGATTGACTATTTGGGAGCATCAGTTGTAGAAGCAAGATCAGAGAATGGACAGTTTGCAGTGGTGCTTAAATACATCTGCCTTGGATCACTTCTCACAAGTCACATGACCACACCCAAATTAGTGGGAGCCAGCAAATGCAATCCTCTCCTATGAGTAGAAGGAAGGGAAAACTTGAAATACTGGTGAGATGTAATATCTACCACAGTTTGCCCTTCTGCTCACCGAATGTTTGGATTACTGTCCCGTGTAGATTAAGTTTGCTCCCACCTCAAAGGAGGGCCATCCCAAATTCCCATCTAGTTACAAAGGTTAGCTCAGGATCAGATTTCCTCTAACTTGTAGGGTAGGATGGATACACAGCAATCTCTACAACAGATCTTGAGTTCTTGCTCTTGATACAAGCTCTTTGAGCCAAAAAAAAAAAAAAATTAGGTTTGATACGTGCTCCCAGTATACAATGATGAAACAAGCACAGCATACATAGAAAAGTACCCCCATTTGGAAAAGAAAAGCTCTGTGAAACATAGCAGTCACTGTTCTGTAGCAGTTTTGAAATTCTGGTGGGTGTGTATGGTTAAAGCCCTCCATCTTTGGGATGGGAAATAGTCCCTGATTAAAGTCTACTCTAGAGATTGAAAGGACTTCTTTTTCCATTGTTCACTGTGGCCCTGACTCTACCTTCTGGAAAGTTCTTCCTTTTGTATTATTCTTCTTGGCTTCATCTGAAATAGAGGGCAGTAGAACGTCCTTGTGGGCCATGCAGTTTTCTCTGCCTTCTGTTGCCCTGCTTCCTCTGGCAGTAAAACTCCCCCAAACTTAATAGACTTGCTGTCTGTTTAATTTCAATCAGTCATATGCACCAGTACCCTTATCTGCAGTTCTTTATAATAAATGTGCTTTCTTAGAGTGTTCCATTCCTCTTCTCTGACACATATATCTCTATGTCCCTACCCCCTTTAATATCAGGTAACTTGAGTCTACTCGATGTCCCTGGGAAGAACACAGACTTTAGCTATTTACTCTGAGTTATTTTATCTAAATCAATAATTTGCAGAATATGACACCCTTAATTGGCTTTTTGCCAATTTGAAGTTCATCATCCATACGGTGGTTTTCATATTTACAATGAGCATTCCTTTATTTTGACTTTTGCCTCAGGGTGAGTTATAATTAGCCTTTGTTGCTCAAACACTTTCTTACATTTAGCTTTGACACTTGGGGTGGTGAGGAAGTTTTCTTTTCTATCTCTGACAGTCCCTGAATTTTCATATTCTCTCTCCTCCCTTTGATTCCTGTTTGTAAACATAACAAATTCTTTCCTGAACTAAGGAAATGGTCAAATGCAGGCAATTACCAATGCTCACTCGTGAAGGTTGTTTTCCAGCTTTTTCCCTTAGAGCCACATGTAACTTTATTAGGTACATGATATGTCTCCCAACATAGAGCAGATGACGTTTTACTAAACATTTTGGCATTACATGTTCTCACCTTCAATATGCATTTCCCCAGTGCTTTCAGTACCAATGGTTGTTGCTATTGGAATAAAGTATACTGTTGTATGAAGAACCTCAAATTTTCAGAAAGAACCAAGATTTCATCCTCACTCTGGGTTATAGGCTGTGGAGGAGGGGTCAACAGCAATAGTACTAGTTGCTGGTCACAGCAGCAAAGAGAGAATGGATACTGAAACCAACTCTTAAATACTTCTTGGAAGTGACACTTCTGTTCATGTTTCATTAATCAAAGCTAGTTTCATGGCCAAGGCTAACTTCCAGTAGGCAAGGAGGTACATACAGGCCCCTAATATTCCCCACAGGAGAGGAGAATCATAAATATTGAAGAGTAGCATACTGTCTGCAAAAATACATAGTTATTATCTTTAGCCTTTTCTAAAATAATATAAGGACTAGAAAACTTTAAATCTATTTTCCCGAACTTATATATTTCCCAGGATATTTATTTTCCTGAAAATTGTTCTCCCAAATTAGATATTATTTTAATACCATTTCTGCAGTCAGTATTTATTTTGATTCATTCATACATTTACCACTTTATTTTCCTACGTTGCATTTTCTTACTAAATTCCATTTCCTTATTGTGTGTGACATAAAGACTTTAGAGTCCTTCAACTGAGTCTTTAGTAGCAAATTATTTTTGTTTGAAAAGACTTATTTCATCCCTTTTCTCCTAAGTGAGAATTTATTTTCTTGAGTACTCAATACTAGGTTTTCTTCCCAGATTTTGAAGTTATGTTTCTGCCGACTTATGGTCAGTACCATTGTTGTCGAGAATTCGGCTGTTTGTAAAATTGCCATTACTTCGTATCTCATCTGCCTTTCTTTCTACCTTTTACAGTCTCCCTTTCTTTGCTCTTCTGTAAATGCACTGTGATGTGTCTGGGTGTGGAAGTCTAATTTCTCTGGCTTAGAGTTTGGAAATCTTAATCTGAATGTTCTTATCTTTCACCGGTCTGGAAAACTTTTGACCTGCATCTCTAGGAATATTGCCTTACCAATCTGTCTTGAATTCTGATTAGATATAAGATAGGTCTTCTTATTCTACTGTCCAGGGACTTTTCACCTATCTGATAGTATTTATCTTTTTGCCTTTTACTCCATTTTGGTCTTGGATAATTTCCCTTTGCTTTCTTGTTAGGACACCTATATGCACATAAAAAGTTGGGAGGATTAAAAAGCTATCCAGACGTTTAAATTTTTTTGCAATGTGAGCTTGGAACTGAGCATATTGTTTATCATACTGTCAATTATGGAATTGAATTCTCTAAATTTCTTTGCTTGCTTAGTCTGTTATACTTATTTATATTCTTTATTATTTTTTTATACTGTTACTTTTTTTGGTTTGTTTTATTTATGTTTGAGACAGATATCAAGAGCAGGGGGAGGGCAGAGAGAGAGCAGGGCAGAAAATCCCAAGCAGGCTCCCTGCTGACAGTAGCAAGCCTGATCCAGGGCTCGATCTCATGAATTGTGAGATCATGACCTGACGAAATCTGGACACTCAACCAACTGAGCCAACCAGGTGTGCCTATTCTGTAAACAGGTATACTAGAAAGACCATTAGAGAGCTGGTGTTTATTTATGACCCTTTAAACTACAGTGACCTGTCACTGACTTCTATCCCATATGTAGAATCTCCAACATTTACTTTGTAGAATCTCCATTTTGTCTTCTTTCTTTGAATTTTTTAAAATCTTTTAAATGTTTATTTATTTTGAGAGAGAAAGAGAGAGAGAGAAAGCAAGTAGGGGAGGGTCAGAGAGAGGGAGACTGAGAATCCCAAGCAGGCTCTGCACTGTCAACATGGAGCCCAATGCAGGGCCTGAACTCACAAACTGTGAGATCATGCCCAGCGCCAAAATCAAGAGTCAGACAGACCTGACTGAGCCACCAGATGCCCCTCCAGCATTTTCTGTTCCAGGAAATACCTTGACCCTTTGCTACTTTGTCCATTTCCTTATATCTCATTTAAAACCCAAAGTTGACCTCTTAGACTTAAGCACAAATTTAGCCTTTTGAATTTTTGTATCTTGATACTCCCTAGACTTTGCCTTTTGTTCGCATCATTGCCCTTTCTGCATTTTTACTGTTGTAACTGAATTATTACACTTCACCAGATCCTATACTAAGCATCCAATTCTGTTATTAGCCACCTGACTTGTGCCCTGGAAAAGTATGTCCCTACTCAAAACAAAACAAACAAACAGTCAAGGAGGAAAACATAACCTCAGTTCATCTGTGACCACTCTTCTGATAGTGATCAAATTTTGGTATGTAAGCCAAGTATACGCTTAACATTTTGTGTTTTACTATTGGCTGTGTTGGTATTAATATTGTGGCGTATCTTATTATGTACCAGGTATTGGTTTGTTGATGTCACATTCAGCAAGTGTTCTCTACTTCTCCTAGATGACTTCTTCATTTTTATTCACACAGGTTTTCCAGACTTTAGAGTTGCAGTTCATTTTAATACTCCAAACATGGCATCTTCCCTTTGTATGCACATTTTCTTTTTTTTAATTTTTTTTTTACATTTATTTATTTTTGAGAGACAGAGTGACACAGAGCATGAGTGGGAGAGGGGCAGAGAAAGGAGACACAAAAGCCAAAGCAGGCTCCAGGCTCCAGGCTCTGAGCAAGCTGTCAGCACAGAGCCTGACACGGGGCTCAAAGCCACGAACCTTTAGATCATGACCTGAGCCAAAATCAGATGCTCAACTGACTGAGCCACCCAGGTGGCCCAACACATTTTCATCTCCAAATAAAATACCACAGACAGAGGAATGCATTGTTCTCAGCCAGGATAGTGCCATGTTAAAACTCCCAAAACCGGCAAAGGGTTCAGGTTTATGCAGATTAAAAACCTTGATGGAAAAAATCATGGTGCTCTTAACAAGATAAGAAAAGCAGGGCAAATAAAACAGATGTTTGCTACTATTTCTTACTGTGATTTGGACAAAGTCTGGCTACAAAAGGATTTGGTAGAAAGAGCCTCCACTCCTTGAGCTTTCTTTTCTTATGCTTTCGCTTAACCAACTGAGCCACCCAGGCACCCCCTTCTTATGCTTTCGAATAACTGATTGTGTCTCTTAATCCCCTCCTTCGCTTTGTGGTGAATACATCAGCCTGGACCTTGACCACCCTGAAGAATAGTTGTAGCACCAGTTTCTACCAACCTTGCAGAGTTTCCACTTCTTCCCAAGCCCAATTCTATTTCTTGTGATCTTCCATTCTCTAGATCACCACAAGGTACAGGAGGCCTAAGCAATGATGAGTATAAAGAAGAGACACTAGGTGAACTTGCAAGTTGATTAGTCCAAGTGGACTTACCAATCCTACCACATGGGGGCAATAGGAAGCAAGAAAGAGGGAGCTACACACATGACCTTTTAATACACAATGGCCATCAGTCAGTCAGGAACTGGATCAAACAGAATCCCAAAACTTGACAAAAGGTTTGCAACTCCCCCTCAGGATTGGGATGAATTGGGGAAGAGCAAAGAGGGAGAGTGAAAGAAGGAAATTAAGATTTTTTTTTTCCTACCTCAATATATATTTTTTCCAGTTAACTTTTTAAAAATGTTTTATTTATTTTTGATACAGAGAGAGACAGAGCATGAGAGGGGGAGGGTCAGAGAGAGAAGGAGACACAGAACCGGAAGCAGGCTCCAGGCTCTGAGCTGTCAGCACAGAGCCTGACCCGGGGCTCAAACCCATGAATGTGAGATCTGACCTGAGCCGAAGTCAGAGGCTTAACCGACTGAGTCACCCAGGCGCCCTGCCAGTTAACTTTTCTAAGCCTAGGGAATGTTGATTAGTATTTTTTTTTTTTTACTTAAGAGTAAATTTTCCATGTCCTTAAATATCTGATAATTTTTAATCACTGGGTATATTTCCAGTCAAAGGTTATAATATAGCTAACCAAATCACTAGTTTTGAATAGTTGAGATATTTCCAGATTTTCTATATTATAAATAATTGTGTAATTAATTTACATAGTGTTAAATCATTATCAGAATGTATAGTTATTTCCTCTGTACAAATTATATAGATGAAGGTCCTGGGTTAAAATGAATATAGATTTTTGAGGATAAATATTGCTAAATTCTCCAGGATACCAATTTATACTCCACAAATAATGTATTAGTTTTCTATTGCTCTGTCTTTACCATGCCAACACTTGGTGACTTTTTAAATCTTTGTCAAGCTGATTCTCTGTTTATTCACATTTCTTAAAATGCAGTGAGATGAATATTTCATCTTATTAGCATTATAACATTTATTGTTTTATTTATATATTTATTGCTTTTTAAATTTCTGTTTTGAATTTTCCATGAGTATCCTTGGTCCAGACATACTTTTTCTGTCATTTTGGTTTTGTCTGGACATGCAGCATGCCTGCATACTCTCAGGACAAGAAGGCCTTAGCAAAAATAAAAGGAATTTGTATTATAGTGTTTTTGAAAAAGCACTTCTCTTTCTTACTGTGGCTTTTGTTTAGGTTCTCTTCCTCTCCCCCATATCATTAACCTCCCCCACCTCATCACTTCCCCTATCCTTTAAAAGCTTGTGGAGACATCTAGATCCGCCCCACTCAGAGTCCTCACCACAGGAAATTGAGCCCAGCACTCTGCTACCTAATAAAGCATCCTTTTCTGACCTTTCCAGGTCTTCTGGTGTGTGATACACAGGCTTTCATTCCGTTTCCTGTGCAGCCTGTTCGGATGCATTCACCACGGAGTCAGCTTCACTATCACTGGCTCCATCATATTAAAGCAGCACTTCCGAGTCGGGTGAGGCCATGAGGAGAACGAGAAGAGAAAGAAGAAGGAGCAGAAAGGAGAGGCAGGAGGGTGAGGGGGAACCCTGCTATTTGACAGGGAAAATTTTAACTGGACTTCACTGGAAAGTAGACTCCACTGATTTCTGGAGCGTTCTATCCCAGTGTTCTATCTAGGGAGCTTGACAGCTGGCGTAGATTACTATTATTATTCTTTTTACCATTTCTTCCTCTTTGTGACAGTTATTTTTAGGAATAATCATGAAATGAAGTAAACAATAATAATGGCTAGAAAAAATGTAAACAGTGAACATTTCTTTTATTGAAGCTTGTAATATGTCATGTCAGCAAAAATAAATAAAAGCAAAAATTCCATTTCAAAAAAGCTTTGAAAAGAGAGTGAAGTTTTCTTTCATTGAATTTCCCATATGTAATCATACAATTGAAAAAGTTTTAAAAGGTTGAATATATAAGGCAGTACAAGAGAGAGAAAGAGGGGCGCCTGGGTGGCTCAGTCGGTTAAGTCTCCGGCTTCGGCTCAGGTCAGATCTCACGTTTGTGGGTTCGAGCCCCGCGTCAGGCTCTGTGTTGACAGCTAGCTCAGAGCATGGAGCCTGCTTCCGGTTCTGTCTCCTTCTCTCTCTGCCTCTCCCCCTCTCATGCTCTGTCTCTCTCTGTATCAAAAATAAATAAAACATTAAAAAAATTTATAGAAAAAAGAGAGAGAATAGTAGGTTAACACTTGTGTGCGTGTGTGTGTGTGTATGTATATATATATATATATATGTTTGATTATATATTTATATATGTATTTGGAAAATGTGGTAAAATCTGCACCTTCATATTGGGATAACAACATTACAGTAACTGTTTGAGCCTTAACTTATGCAGATTTGTCAATGGATTTATCAGAATTCATTTTCACATACTTGTTTCATGGACAATATAGCAAGACTTGTTATTGATTTTTTATTAATTTTAACTTCAAAAGTTTTAACATGAAGCAAGATGAACTAGTAAGAGAAATTTTAAATTAAAACCAGTGTGTGTGGGCATGTGGGGGAGGGGTAGAAGGAAAGAGAGGATCTTAAGCAGGGTCCACACTGAGCCCGGAGCCTGACACAAGGCTCCCTCCTGTGACCCTCGGGTCATGACCTGAGCTGAAATCAAGAATTGGATGCTCAACTGCCAGAGCCACCCAGGCACCCCAAGAGAAGCTTTAAACAAGAAGATAAGCAGAGATTCATGAGAATCCTATTTCACATCAAAATCCAATAATTGCAAAACTGCCATGTCTTTATTTCTTCAGGATCAATTCTAGCAATTTTTAAATATCTCTATAATATAAAATTTTAAGCACAAATAAAAACTTCATTATTATATAAAATGACAGAATCAAAGTATCTTTGTCTTTCTAATCACTGCTATCATTATTTGAATTTTTTATTTGAACACTAGAATGTGTGGTATCATATGAATTGGAGACACAAACTACACCCAAAGTTAGTTTGAATGATTATGACCCTTTACAAACTTACTCTCAAAACAAATGCCTGGATAGTACAAAAACAGACACAGATCAATGGAACAGAAGAGAGAACACAGAAATGGACCCACAAACATATAACTGACTAATCTTTGACAAAGCAGGAAAGAATATCCAATGGAATAAAGATAGCCTCTTCAACAAATCGTGTTGGGAAAACTGGACCACTTTCTTACACCACACACAAAAATAAACTCAAAATGAATGAAGGACCTAAATGTAAGACAGGAAGCCATCAAAATCCTAGAGGAGAAACAGGCAACAACCTCTTTAACCTCAGCTGCAGCAACTTCTTCCTCAACATGTCCTCAGAGGCAAGGAAAACAAAAGCAAAAATGAACTATTGGGACCTCATCAAAATAAAAAACTTCTGCACAGCAAAGAAAACAATCAGCAAAACTAAAAGGCAACTGATGGAATGGGAGAAGATATTAGAAATAACTTTTCAGATAAATGATTAGTATCCAAAAATCTGTAAAGAATTTAATCAAACTCAGCACCCCCAAAACAAGTAACCAAGTAAAGAAATGGGAAAAAGACATGATTAGATACTTTTCCAAAGAAGACCAGATGGCCAACAGACACATGAAAAAATGCTCAATTCATCATCAGGGAAATACAAGTAAAAACCATAATGAGACACCACCTCACTTCAGTCAAAATGACGAAAATTAACAACTCAAGCAGCAACAGATGTTGACAAGAATGTGGAGAAAAAGGATCTCTTTTGCACTGCTGGGGGGAATGTAAACTGGTGCATCCACTGTGGAAAACAGTATAGAGGTTCCTCAAAAAATTAAAAATAGAACTACCCTATGACCCAGCAATTGCACTACCAGGTATTTATCCAGGGGATAGAGGTGTGCTGTTTCGAAGGGGCACATGCACCCCAATGTTTATAAACAGCACTATACAATAGCCAAAGTCTGGAAAGAGCCCAAATGTCCATCAACAGATGAATGGATAAAGATGTGGTATATGTATACAGTTGAGTATTACTTGGCAATTCAAAAGAATGAAATCTCGCCATTTGCAATTATGTGGCTAGAACTAGAGGGTATTATGCTAAGCAAAATTAGAGAAAGAGAAATACCATATGACTTCACTTATATGAGGAATTTAAGATACAAAACAGATGAACATAAAGAAAGGGAAGCAAAAATAATATAAAAACAGGGAGGGAGACAAAACATAAGAGACAACAAACAGAGGGTTGCTCGAGGGGTTGTGAGAGGGGGGATGGGCTAAATGGGTAAGGACCATTAAGGAATCTACTCCTGAAATCATTATTGCCTTATATGCTAACTAGCTTGGATGTCAACTTATAAATAAATAAATAAACACATGAGCTGGTCTGAATGGCAAGGGCCAGAGCTCTCATGATTAAGCTCCATATAGAATGCAATGTTTACTAAAGAAGAAGCAACAGAAGTGCTACCTTGAAGGTCACGTATAATAAAAACAGTAGCCCTGGCAATTATTTAGAATCTAGTCCAACAAAAAAAGTATTTGGGGAAGAGTACTTTGTTTAGAATTACAAACTTATAGTAATGATAAAAAGCTGGCAGACTTCAGGGCCTGCTTAAGATTCTCTCTCTCCCCTTCTGCCCCTCTTCCCCACTTGGGCATTCTCTCTCTCTCAAATTAAAAATATAATAATTTTTTAAAAAGCATGTAGACTTTTACTCAGTTGTTTTTTAAATTCTCTCCAGATAATATATTTCTTTATTACCTGCATATGAGGCAGACCTGTAGCCCTGACCTCAATACAAAAATTAAAGCAAATTCTAATAAGCTCAGCAAAAAACAGTAACACAAAAGTGCTATTTAGTGATTGGTCACTTACTATGCATCTAAGGCTCTGTTTTCCAAATACTATTCCATTAATCACTATTCTGACTACGAGTTTAAGGGTCTTAATCATTTACATGTTCTCAATGAGACAACTGAGGCGTAAAGAGATTAACTTCTTTATGTAATCATGGCTAAGATTACACAGCAGCTGAAAAATAATCCAGTAAGTCAAGACTTGCACCCAGATCTGTCTGATCCCAAAGTCTGCCGTCTTAATGACCACATGTCTACTAGAAAAGCAGCCTTAAAAAAAAAAAAGAAAAAGAAAAAGAAAAAAGAAAAGCAGCCTATACTTCTCTCATCTGCCACAGATTTTCATGTTTGTAGTAATGGGTCATCTCTTGTGACAACTGGATGGAGAAAGAAGGAAGCAAGCACCAAAATGGGGCCATAAAGGCGTAACGGGTATAATGTGAAGAATACAAGACTTGGAGTCCCATTACCTTTATTTGATTTACCTAATGATCTATGAAACTAAGAGTATCTATTCGTATTTTTGCAGGGTGTAGTTCACAGTAGAAGCTGAGTATTTCTTTAAAATGCATATTCTTAGAGCTTACTTTGGACCTGGTGAATTAGAATTTTTAAGTTGGAACTTAGGAATAGAAAATACACCAAATATAAAGTAAAAAGACCACAAGAAACTGCGTGCCTGGAGAAAAGATGTGATAAATAAGATATTGCAAATGAGTTTTATATAATGAACTCTTACAAATCAATAAAATGACTAACATCCCAGTAACAATAGGCATTTAGATAAAGATGAGATACAATAAGTAAGTAATGTATGAAAAGAGGCTCAGACTATGTTCAAGGTATGCCTAGGTCAGTGTGTGGAGAACCAAGAACTCTCAAAGTGATAGTTGTGGTATAAATTGGATAGTTGCAATATAAATTTCCAAATTTGAAAGCTAGCAATTCTGATTTAAAAGAAAATAATAAGGATTTCCATTTTGTATACTTTAGCCAACTAGATACCTAGAAAAACTCTTTTAGACTGAAATAATTAAAATGATAAATAAAATATTTTTAAAAATTGTTGACAGTAGATATGGAGAGAGACCACTGAGAAGCCATAAAAAAGAAAAGTAAAACTCTGGTTTCTGGTCCCCTATGTGAGGAGCTTGGAAGTTGCATTCTGTCTCAACAAGAAGGAAAACGCTGGACAAACTGAAAAAGTAACAACTTTAGTTAGATCTATCAGAGAAGTGAGAGGTTGTGGGGAGGGGGAAGCAGAGGGTATGTGGGAACTCTGTGCTGTATGCTCTTACTTAAAAAAAAAAGTCTATTTAAAAAAAATTTGTTTAAAGATGTTCTGAGTTGAGACCAATGAAAGGATTTACAGAGGCCAAAAGTAATACTAGGAGGAACCCAGGTCTGCTTTTTCCCTAATGGTTTCTCCTAATCCCTGGAGATTTTGATCTTTGGGGGCTTGAATACTTGTATTATGCAAGGGAACAGGAGGTGAAGTCTTGGACATCAGAAGTCTAACAGAAGATCTCTTCATAAAGCTAGACCCCAAAAGGGAAATGAGAAACAAATCTACAAAAAAAGGAGGGGGGGCGGGAATTACTTTTCTCCAGTTTGTAACAAAGGAGAGAGATGGGTAATCTCCCATGGGAATTTATAACAGGCTTGCCCAGAGTAGGTTTGAGGCCAAATTCATACAATCTATGTGACCCCTAGAAATCTCTGAAAACCTTCAGTAGACAGTTTAATTTACCCAGGTTGATATAATGCCCTTAAGCAAAAGCAAATCTTCTTTGCAGAAATGTAACTTCAACAAAATCCCAAAGCATTCCCAAATATTCTGAAATGAATGAATGAATGCATGCATGCATGGTGAATGAATGAATGAATAGCTCCAGGAAGAACAGATCACAGGGCAGAAATAAGGCCCCATAAGTGACAGCCAAAGAAACAGCAGTAGTATTCGGCCTCAAAAGGCTTAACATATTCAAACTGTCAGGCATAGATTATAAAATAAACATGATTAATATCTTTAAAGAAAAATTTAAAAGCTTAAAATGTGCTCAGAGAATAAAAGAATTTGAATAGAGACCACTAAGATTTGGAAAATAGCCAGCAAGAATTTCTAGAAATGAAAAATAGAATAATTAGACTGATAAAACTCAGTGAAGCAAGTTAGAACAGTTTGGAGAAAATTAGTGTACTGAAAGGTACATTCAAAGAAATTACTCAGATTCAAATTATCCCAAAAATGGAAAAATGAAAGAAATGTTAGATAAGGAGGCTAGAGCAACAAGTTCTAACAAGTATCTATTCAAAGTCTAATACAGAAATAACAGAGAAAAAAAGGAAGACACAATCTTCAAAGAGATAATGACAGAGAATTTCCCACATTTTATGAGAAACACACACAAAGCCTAATGTATCATAAGTAGAATAAATAAAAGAAAATTTATACCTGGACAAGTCATGGTGCAATCATAGACAACAAAAAAACCCAGAATCTTTAAAAGAAGCAGAGAGAAGCAACTCAAGCATTGCATTCTAAATTTGAGAATTAGGGGCACCTGGGTGGCTCCGTAGGTTAAGCCTCCGACCTCAGCTCAGGTCATGATCTCACATTCGTGGGTTCGTGGGTTCGAGCCCCGATTCTGTGTTTCCCTCTCTCTGCGCCCCTCCCCCTCTCATGCTCTGTCTCTCTCTGTATCAAAAATAAATAAAAAACATTAAAAAAACTAAATTTGAGAATTAAAATTCTTTCAAATTCATATGAAACTCATATCAAAATTAACATACTACATTCTCCAACCACAGTGCAGTTTAGTTAGAAATTTTTATTTTATTTTTATTTTTATTTTTTAGAGTTTATTTATTTATTTTGAGAGAGAGAGAGAGACCACAAGCCAGGGAGCAGCAGAGACAGTGGAAGAGAGAGAATCCCAAGCACAGCATGGAGCCCGATGCGGGGCTCAAACCCACACATTTGCAAGATCATGACCTGAGCCAAAGGTAGCCACTTAACTGACTGAGCCACCCAAGTGCCTCTAGTTAGAAATGTTTAAATACAGCAAAAACACCATGTTTTTAGATAGTTTAGAGCATACACACATACTTTCAAACAACTCTTGGTCAAAGAAGTCATGAGGGTAATACGAATATTTAGAAATAAATTATAATGGTAGTATTATGTGCAATAAGGAGTCTGACTCCCCTGGCGATGTTTGCTGACAATCTTCAGGCTCCACCACTCCTTCCCTTCCGTCTCGCTGCTGGGCAAGGAGACCAGAAAGCTCAGATGTCCCCTCCCTCCTCCGGTCCTAGTAAGACATTCACGTGCACAGGCCCCAGTGGACGTGCAGAGCTCTCCCCCTCAAACCCGCTCCTTAACCACCCTACAATCCCAAGCCAGCTGCCCCTTCCTGCTCCCTCAAGCCATCTCTGGAGTTGCTGTAAAGCTTACCCCACTCCCCAGAAAACCTTATTGTGTGAGTAATAAGCCTCTTCATACTCTCAGTATATGTGTGGTTGTCGTCAGTGTCAACATCAAAACCAAATTTGGGGGGAAGCATGTAATCCTCCTCTATAGGAGACCTCATGTTATTTATCAACACTTTCTAGGTAAGTCCTGCTGGGTTTACAGGAATATTTATAGTCTTAAAAGGTACGTATATTGGAAAAGAAGAAAGGCTGAAAATTAATAAGCTAAGTCTCCAATTTAAGAAATTTGGAAAGAATGGAGAACAAACCCAAAGCAAGAGTGGAGGAAACTGATAAATTAATATAAAGCTGAAAGACTCATCAAAGGTGGAAATTAGTCATTCAAAAAATTTATAGGGGCACCTGGGTGGCTCACTTAGTTAAGTCAGTTCTGACTTCAGGTCAGATCATGATCTCACAGTTAATAGGTTCAAGTCCTGCATCAGGCTCTGTGCTGACAGCTCAGAGCCTGGAGCCTGCTTCAAATTCTCTGTCTCCCTCCTTCTCTGCCTCTCCCCAGTTCACACTTTGTCTCTCTCTCAAACATAAATAGGGGTGCCTGGGTGGCTCAGTCGGTTAAGCTACTGACTTTGGCTTGGGTCATGATCTTATGGTTTGTGAGTTCAAGCCCCACATCAGGCTCTGTGATGATAGCTCAGAGACTGGATCTTTCTTTGAATAATGTGTCTACCTCTCTGCCCCTCCACTGCTCACACTCTGTGTCTCTCTCTCAAATATCAATTAACATTAAAAAATTAAATTTTTAGAAAGGACATAAAATAGGTAACTCTTGGGGTGCCTAGCTGGCTTAGTTGGTAGAGCTTGTGACTCTTGATTTTAGGGCTGTGAGTTCAAGCCCCACGTTGGGTGTGGTGATTAGATAAAAATAAAATCTTAAAAAAAAAAAAGGTAATTCTTTAGCAAAGATTAGCAGGGGCGGGGGGGGGGGGAGAAGAGACTAAACAAACAATAAGAAATTAAAAAGATATCTATAACTACAGAGATCTAAAGACAATAAAATGAAAGCTTTTTGACAGCACATTTGAAAGCTTAGATGAAATTAATAAAGTCTTAGAAAATTTAATCAAAGCTGATTTTAGAATAAATAGAAAACCTGAAGAGTCTACAAATGATAAGAAAACTGAATGAGTAGATGATTTCCAGTTCATATAAGATGGTGTAGATTTGTCTCTCCCTGCTCCTTACCACTAAATACAACAAATATTTTGTGGAAATAACATAAAAGGCAGCCAAAGGAGAACTCTAGTAAAAGGTTTTAAAAGGAAGGCAAACTGGTTTAGAATCTCAAAACCCAGCAGCAAGGTATTTTATAAACACCTCACCTAATGGCAACTCAGACCCAGGGTTTCCGAACACCCAACTTAGCAACAGAAAGTAGCCCAGGTTGGCTCATTCACCACTTCCTATTCCCCTTCTCCCCACCCCCATCCCCGCTCTTCCCCCACCAGTGTCAAACAAGAAAACACCACCAAGTGAGCCTGGCACCACTGGCAAGGAGCCCTGCTCATGATTAGTGCTTAGGGACTGTACTTTTCTGGGCAGGAGATTCATTTCCCCCTGTCAGGAGACACCAGGACAGCTGAGCACCCCTGGACCACTGGCCCCCATCACGATCTGCATCCCCAGCAGGAAAGCCTTCTTTGTCCTTGTGGGCCTGAGACTCCTCTCTCCTGGTCAGAGACACTAGAGAGGCCACATAACATGAACAGGAGAGACACTGTCACAACAGTGGCAAGCAACAGAGGCATGGCAAGCCTCTTTGTCTTCATGGGCCTGAGATTTCCCTTCTCCATCCAGAGACACTGGGGTGGCCAGGGCGGAGGATGGGAGGACAGGGGATCAGCAAGAGGGACCCCACCACCGCAAGCTGCCCAGCCAGGGAAGCTTCTTTGTCCATGTAGACCTACAGTTCCCTTCTCCTTGCTGGAGGACACCAGGTGGTCCCATCTGCAGAAATCCTTCTGTTTTCTTAGACAGCAACAGCAGGAACAAGTGGGAGCCCCAGTGTCACTGAAACAAGCAAGTAGACCAAAACAATACCACAAAGGTTCTGAAAATTAAGCTGTCATTGAAACTGCAACCCACAAAAGTTGAGTAGGGCTTGCATGCTAAACCTAAACAAGGTAAATGCCTGCTAAAATAAAGTGTTTACACAGGGACCAGAGGGGTTTTTTTTGTTTTTAACACAATAGGCCAAATGTCCAGGGTATAATTGTAAATCACTCATCATACCAAGAACCAAGAAGATCACAACTTCAGTGCGAAAAAACGATCATCTAATACAAACATGGAAACAAATCAGATGTTGGAATTATCTGGCAAGGATTTTTTTTTTAATTTTTTTAATGTTTTATTTATTTTTGATACAGAGAGAGACAGAGCATGAGAGGGGGAGGGGCAGAGAGAGAAGGAAACACAGACCCAGAAGCAGGCTCCAGGCTCTGAGCTAGCTGTCAGCACAGAGCCTGACGTGGGACTTGAACCCACGAACATGAGATCTGACCTGAGCCGAAGTCGGAGGCTCAACCAACTGAGCCACCCAGGTGCCCCTGGCAAGGATTTTTAAAGAGGCCATTGTAAAATGTTTTAGCAATCATTACACATTCTCTTCAAACAAGAAAAAACAGAAAATCTAAGCAAAGAAACAGAAGTTATATGAAAAGAATCATTAAAATTATAGAGCTGAAAAGTACAATTAAAAAATTCTTTTACATTGCTAGATTGAATAGTAGAATGAAGATGACAGAGGATAGATGCAGCGAACTTTAGCACAAATTAATAGAACTTACCCAGTATGAACAAGAGGGAAGATTGGCTGAGGGAAAAAGAAGAATTGGGCTTCAGGGGATCAGGGACCTGTGAGACAATGCATCAGTCATATCAGAGTCCCAGAAAAATAGTAGAGAGAGTGGGACTGAAAGAGTATTCAAAGAAATAATAGCTGAAAATATACCAAATTTAGCACATGACACAAACCTATATATTTAAGTAGATGAGCAAATCCCAAGCAGAACATATCCAAAGAGGTCTACTCCAACACAGCATAATTAAACTTATAGAAAGTTCATAAAAAGAAAAAAATCTTGAAAATAGAAATTGTTACCCAAACCCAAATTTGACTGCCCATTACTCAAAAAACTAATACTCAAGAGCTTTGTTTGGAAAGAAATAGGAGCTTTATTCAGGAGTCTGGTGACCTGGGGGAAAGGCGGACCCTTGTCCAAAGGCCAGCTCTAAGGTTTCTGTGTGGTGCAGGGGTTTTTAAAGGAGTTTAGGGCAGTTAATCAGTAAAGGGAGTGCACTGATCTGTAACATTTCTCTTTTTATTTGTTATTTATTTATTTTTGAGAGAGAGCGAGGGGAGGGCAGAGGGAGAGAAAGAGAATCTTAAGCAGGCTCATGGCCATGAGATCATGACCTGAGCCAAAATCAAGAGTCAGATGCTGAACTGAATGAGCCACCCAGGGGCCCTGATCCACAGCATTTCTTGATTGCAGGCAGACTCAATAGTGCCAGCTACAGATGTTATCTCAGTGCCCGGAGGTTGTGCAAGGGGGTCTAGTTTCTTGGTGCCCAGCAGGGAGGGAGGTTTGTGCAAGAGAATTTGGGGATGTGCAGAGGGCTTTGTTTTAGGAATGAATGCCTGATCTCTAGATATACAAAGAAAGGTCTAGTTCATTACGTGGGCTAAAGGTACTTGCTGAGGCTTGACAACTACTAGGTTGGCCAGAGGGGCCCCGGCAGCTTCCAGATGATGTATTACCGATAAAGAACACTAATTCCAATGACAGCAGATGTTTCATAAAATACACGCGGGCCCAGAAGAAAGTGGTGCATTTTTCAAGTGGCGAAAGAAGAGAATTGTCAACCATGAGTTCTATTTCCTGCGAAGCTATCCTTCAGGAATGGAGAGGAAATGCCCTCTTGAAGGAAAGGAAACTGCAAGAATTTGTCTCTAGCAGACCTACCCTTATAAGCTAAAAGAACTTCCTCAAAGAGACAAGAAATGGTAAAAGAAAGAATCTTGGAGCATCAGGAAGGAAGAAAGAACAATGGGAAGAATAGAAATATGGGTACATACAGCAGACTATCCTCTTCATGAGTTCTAGAAATCATATTTGATGACTGAAACAAAAACTGAAACATCATCTGATACTCAAGGCAATGATATTTAAAAGTGGAGAAGGCAATGGGACCTAAATAGGAGGAAGGTTACTAAACTTCACTAGAAATGCTCACATGTTGATACCAGTAGAACATAATACATCACATATTTGTATTGTAACACTTAGAGCAACCACTATGAAAAGTATACAAAAAGACACACTCAAGATAAAATCCTAAAACAATGTTCAGACAACCCACAGAAGGCAAGAAAAGGAAACAAAGGAATGAGACTAGAGGAAACAAAAATAATAAAATTGCAGACTTAAGCATTAATGGTAATCACCTTATAATGGTCTAAATACACCACTTAAAAGAGAGAGAGAAGTTGGATGGATAAAAAAAAATCACTTAAAAATATGCTATGTACAAGAAATTCACTTCAAATTCAATGAAATAGATAGGTTGAAAATAAAATGATTGAAAAAGATTTACCATGCAAACATTGATCTAAAATCAGGAGTGGTTATATTAATACCTGATAAAGTAGATTTCAAAGCAAAGAATATTACTAGAGACAAAGAGGAATATTCCACAATGATGGAAGATGTATTAGTTTTCTAAGTACCACAAACTGGGTGACTTAAAACAATATAAATTTATTATCTCAGTTCTGGAGGGTAGAAACCTGAAATTAAGGTGTTGGCAAGGCCATGCTTCCTCCGAAACCTGTCGGGGAGAATCCTTCTTTTCATCTTCTAGCTTCTGGTGTTTTCTGGCAATCTTTGTCATTCCTTGGCTTGTAGATGCATCACTTTAATTTCTGCCTCTCTCATCACATAGCTGTCTTCTCCCTGTGTCTGTCTGTGTCCAGTTTTTCTCTTCTTATAAAGCCAACCCTAATCCAGTAAGACCTCATTATAACCTGATTACATCTATTTCCAAGTGAGGTCAAATTCACAGATACCAGGAGTTATGACTTCAACATACCTTTTTGGATGACACAATTCAACTCTTAACAGAAGATATAATTATTCTAAATATGTATGCACTCAACAACAGAGCTTCAAATTACATGAAGCAAAAACTGATCCAGCTGAAAGGAGAAATAGACAAACCACAATTACAGCTGGGGACTTACACAACCCATCTCAGAAACTGATAGAACTATTAGATGGAAAATCTATTAGATGGATTGTCCTACCTGGCAATCTAGAAATAGATAATTCCAATCTTAAACCAACTCTTCCAGAAACTTACAAATGAGAGAATACTCTTCAATTTATTTTAAGAGAATGGTAAAATCATGATAATTAATCCTAAGAAAGAGAATATAAGAAAGAAAATTATAGGTAATGCTCAATAATGAACATGGATTTAAAGATTTTAAATAAAATATTAACAAACTGAGTTTAGCAACATGTAAAAGAGATGCTACATTATGACTGAGTTTAATTTATTCTGGTAATGCAACATTGATTCAACATCTGAAAATCAATTGATATAATTCACTGCATTAACAGATTAAAGATTATATAACCAGCAAGTTATATGGTTACTTGGTTATATTTCAACACTCATTCATAACTTTAAAAAAAATTGTTAGCAAATTAAAAATAAAAGGAAACTTACTGCTACAACAAAAATAAGCCTACAACAAATATCATATTTACTTCTGAAAAAATGAAGCATTCTCCTTAAGATTTATTACAAGACACAGGTTATCTATTACTACTTCCATTAATCATTGTTCTGGATTCCCAGACCAACACAGTAAGGCAAGGAAATAAATAAATTTATAAGTATTGTAAAGAACAACAAATAAAATAGAGCTACCAACCTAGACCCATCTCAGAGTCCTTATTGGGCACCTCTTTCCCAGTCTCCTTACTTGCCTCCACATAGTAGGACCAGTCCATTCCCATCATTGGGAAAATTCAGAGCATCTGTGCCTAACTCCAGACTCAACTTCCTCGAGGCCCAGTGAACACTTCTATCCTTGGCCATCATGCTAAGTGCTTTATGTGATTTACCTTATTTCATTGGCTAGAGTGGCCAACGATCTCGGCTTGCTGGCGAGTGTTCCGATTTTAGTATTGCAAATCCTGGTCCCAGTAGACTCTCTCCCTGGGAAAAAAAAAAAGGCCTGATTTTCAGTAATGGGTATAGAAGGCTGGAAGAAAAGGACAGACCTCATAGAGTGGCCCAAAGAATAGAGAGTGAAAGCAACATTGTTTTTTAGTGTCAAATAGATACAGCATAAGATTGCCCATCTTTTGTCGCCACTGTTGATTTCCTGTTGTCCACCGACGTTGGCAACCATGATTCGCACTCCACGGAAATGTGTCCCTCCCAGTGATGCAGCTGAAGTGTGCATCTTAAGAGCATTGTAATAATGACTGTTGGTGGGTTGTGCTCGATTGCCTCTGGATTGTTTTGCTTTTTATCAAGGTGGCACTAGTTTATTTTTTCACATTGTGAATATCGTGACCATGTTTTCTAAGAGTTCAGACAATGAGAATAATTATAGTGCCAAAGCCAGCGTGACCCAAACTTCACTAAAAAATAAAGCAAAATGTGTTACTTAATACATGGAGAGACACACAATGGGGTCGGGGAGATACGTAACCAGAAAAACATGCTGCACAGTCTTTGGGACTGGGCATGGTGGAGATGGGAAGTGAAGGCACATATAGAAACCTAATCTCACAAATCTGGGATGAGGTAAGCAAGTACTTCTAAGTCAGTAAGACTCTTTTTGTCCCGCCTCCTCAAATGACACAAATGCCAACTTGAAAAGTATAGCTGCTAAATTACCTTGGGCACACCACAGGAGAAGACAAATACATTATCATTATAGTTCCCTCGGTTGCTGCATAAAATTGAGTGAAGTTATGCTTGCTGATTCAAAAGTTGCAGCAAGAAAGTTCTATGGGCAAACAAAAGGGCAAAGTTTGATAACAGACGTGTTGGCCCCTTACCATGTAGAGCCAATTCTCTTGTTTCTCATCAATGATCCTGCTTCTAGAAACAGTAGAACATGCTTCAAATCCTTGAAATTTAAAAAAATGTGTCCCCTTCAACTCTTATGTACTCTGATTTCAAAACTGAAGTTTCAACTCATCTTGTTTTCTAGTAAGATTTTAATGGAAGCATGAAAAGTAAGAGAAAAGATTAATGATACCTTATCCAAATACAAACTAGACTTTGTCTAGCTACGCATTCACCAGACAGTGCAACGTTCAGTTTTGCCAAGTCCCATTCAGTCCATAAATATCTTGCCAAAGAAAATGAATGTATTATAGCTTCTAAGTAGCCTCTACCTTTGGTATACAACACTGTTAACTGTGACTTGCTAACCTGTGAAATTGAGGCTTTCATAATGAAAAGTTTTAGTCTTTTTCAGTTCTCAAAATGTACAAAGGCACATAGTGAGATTTGTTATTTTACAGAACAGAAGGAGACAGCCACATTATGTGTGTGCCTGTGAGACAGTCATCATTGTTGCCTTCCATATAAAAGATGTTAAAATATTGGCCTACCATGAAATCAAATCGTCAAAGTGGGGGATAAGACGAATATCCTTCTCTAATTTGGAAATACACTGAAGAGAAAAAGGATCACGATAAAACAGAAATGTATATGCTGCTTCTCTAAAATCATCTGATGGGCTCTGAAGAGGCCCTCCAAGGCCTAGACGTGGATAAAGTGATTGCCACCAGGGTTTGATGTTGTTTGTTAGTTGTGACAAAACCTCATATAGTGAAAATGACTCATGTTTTGGAAATAAGACTGCTCCAGAACGCAAAAGAAAAATGCTACCAGAAAAAGACACCAAGTTAATCAGGACTTCTGAAGTTCTTTACTACATGATAGCTTATGTGGGACTCCAAATTCAAGTCTCACAAGGTAAGTTACCTCGGTGCTTTAAAACTATTTTTCCTGAGAAAGAGAGGTTAAAATTATGATACCATTTAATGTGTTTCAGAATATTTTTAACTAATTGCTTTTTTTATTTTAGAGAGAAATACTGCAAGCAGGGGAGAGGGGCACAGGGGGAGAGAGAATCTTAAGCAGGCTACACACTCATTGCAGAGTCCAATGCAGGGCTTGATCCCACAACCCGGGATCATGACCTGAGTTGAAATCAAGAGTTGGTTGCTCAACCAACTGAGCCACCCAGGCATCCCTCAGAATATTTTTAGGACCTGGATCGCCTATATGATGAATTCATAGATGCAAAGGGCCTAATTAATTGACAAGGAATGAATCTGTCAAAAACAGCCCTATGGAAACATGTACAGAGACATTATCACCTAACATTATTGGCAGTAACTTTAACCATACACATTGTCCAGAGTGTTCGTTACTTTTGGCGGGACCCAATCACAACATTTAGAGTATTAACCAATTACAGAGTGGACCCAGGACCCAGGACCCTCACATAGGGTGTAACTAGCCTTAAGCAGTGATTACCTGTAGCTTCTATCTCTAGGCCTGCCCTTAGAAATATTAAGGGTGTTAGCTGGCCTTTCCTGATTGGGTGTTACAAGGGTGGTCCCTCCTGCCTTGGGCAGTGTGTGCCCTTTTATTGTCTAATGATACTGAAAAACTGACACCTAGGCCTCCAAGGTCAGAGGGGAAACTTGAAGCCTGTCATGGAGTCAGTTTGGTTCAGACCTGTGTCCTTACGGTACTCTAAAAAGTTGGTTACCCCAGTTAACCCCCACCTAAATCGTATGATATAATACTGTTTTCCACACCGACTTATAGATGAGAAAACAGAGACATAAATTAATTTACTTAAAATGACAACATAATAAACGGTGGAGTTTTTTTCCTCCCTCCCATCTAAAGTCCGTCGATTCAGCTATCTTCTTTTTTGGGATGATTGAACATGGAAATTCCCTTTCTCTTTAATACAGGGTTCAGAAATTATTAGTCCATGGTAGTATGAATATGTGTTACACATGCATGCATATATGTGTGTGTTTTGGCCATCAGTGTACTTTAAAATTAAGAATATTACTTAGGGGCACCTGGGTGGCCAGTCGGTTGAGCGTATGACTTCAGCTCAGGTCATGATCTCACGGTTTGGGAGTTTGAGCCCCACGTGGAGCCCTGCATTGAGCTCTGCGCTGACAGTGCATAGCCTGCTTGGGATTCTCTTTCTCCGTCTCTCTCTCTCTGCCCCTTGCCTGCTCTCTTGCAAAATAAATAAACTTTAGAAAAAATCAAAAAAATTAAGAAGTTAAATTACAAATCTTACTTAAAAATCCAGATTTCTGTGTTCTTTTGAAAACTCACGTGATCTGGAAACACTGGGCCCTCAGTCCTCTACAACAGCACTTCCTGACTAGTAACTCTCTCTTCAGGCAGGACATTCATCTCCAGTTTGCCCGCTTCCCCCTTCTCCCTTTTGTTTATGTCCTGCCAACTTCACTCAAGGACATTACACTCACTTCACAGAGGCAACAGATCATAATGTAAGAACCCAGCTCTGCAGCCAAACTGGGGTTCAAATTCCATCACTACGGGCTCTTTAACTGCAGACAAGGTACATAACCTTTCTGCGTATGGGTTCCTTCCTTTTGTAAAATTACACTAATGAGAGTATCTTCTCCATGAGGTATTTTGAGGACTTAAAGTGATGATTCAAGTAAAATCCTTAGAACACTTTTTGGCATGCATATTTCCTATTATTATCATGGTTACTACCTGTTTGTTACGCTGTAGACTCTTCAGTTTGCTTCCTTTGCTGTAGAGGAAACTTCATCCCTTTGCTCTAGCCAGACAATGAGCAGAGAACACAATACTCCAGCAGCTGTACTTTTTGGGTTATTCTGTCCTAAGTAATTCCACCCATGGACATCAATCATCTGGCCCACGTTGAACTAAACCATGGCCAGTCCAATGACTTTGTAGAGTCTTTGTTCTAAAAGGAAGATTCTGCCCTACGTCCTGTCCTTCCTGCAGTTTTCGGTTTCCCAGCTCTAGATACCCTGCACATAATTAACCAAAAAAGAACAAACAGCACTTGGCAAGGCAGTGCTTTAGCATTTTTTCCATCTTGACCTTGGGCCCCACTTCAAAGAAGTTACAGAGTCTCAGAGACAGCTCTGATTCAAAGGGTCTATTACCAAACACAATACTGACTTCCATCTAATCATCTGAGTCTTATTAAGGGTGCCTCCCCAGTCTCCCCTAAAAACTGTGAAATCAACTCTCTACCACTTTCAGAACTAAAAAAAAGCTGGCAGTTTATAAAAGATTCCCGAAGAATCTTAAAGGTCTGGCTATAAATAATTATGTCTAGATATATATTTAGATTATAATATAATATAAATATAATTTTCACAAAATAGATTCTACTCTATAATATCTTAAAAACTATTATTTCATTTAGCGCTTTATTACTAATATATTTTGTGTCAATATGTTTACTTTTAGAATGTTATTTTTAGTAGTTTTATGGTATTCAGCTGTACAAATTTAATCAATTCACTATACTCTGACATCTAGATTGTTTCCTAATTTTCTCTAAGACAGCAATTAGGTGATAAACAGCCTTGTAAATTAAATTTGGACAGCAACTCTGTTTGTTTAACCTGAACATTTTTCCTAGATGTGGTTCCCCTTAGTACTTCCCACCCTTGGAGATAAATCCATTCGTAAGGAAGAAAAAAAATGTTAAAACGTCCTAATTTGCATATTCCATCTATTTTCTGTTAGACTCTAATTAATAGAGAAGCTA
The DNA here is from genome assembly GCF_006229205.1 of Suricata suricatta. Lineage (NCBI taxonomy): Eukaryota > Metazoa > Chordata > Mammalia > Carnivora > Herpestidae > Suricata > Suricata suricatta. The sequence continues at coordinate 30,025,244 of NC_043708.1, forward strand.
TTAGGTATCATCTACATGTTTTTAACTTTACATTCTTTTTTTTAAATTAATTTATTTATTTTGAGAGAGAGAGAGAGAGAGAGAGAGAGAGAGAGAGAGAGAGAGAATCTCAAGCAGGCTACATGGTGTCCACAAAGAGCCCCGTCTGCGGCTCCATCTCGTGAACTGTGACATCATGGCCTGAACTGAAATGAAGAGTCGGCCACCTAACCGACTGAGCCACCCATGTGCCCCTGTATTTTAAATTCTTTACTGAAATCACCCAATAGCCTTTTGTGATGCGTATTATTACCCTCATTTAAGAAATGAGGCTCAAGAAGTAAAGTAATATGTCCAAGGTCACAGCTAGTTAATAGCAGAAAATTTAAATTCTTGTTGGTCTGACTTCAAAGTTCAGGAACTTTTCTTAACACTATATTCCTGAAGAGGTTCTGTACTTCAGTTTTTGTACAGATCCAACAGTATTTTGGATGCTGTGAGGAAGATGGCCATGTAAAACTGTCAGTGAATGAATTTGCAAAGTGAATAATCACTCACTAAAATGGAGTGATTATTTAGTTGATGGAAACGAAAATGTATAGTTGTAAGAGGTAGAAATTAAGAGGTATTTCTAATTTCCTTTCATTCTGAATACACATTACTTTGTGCCATCTGCTCTGGGATGAATGTGTGCTCAAGCTAAACCCCATGCCGTTCCTTAGTGCCTGTCCAAAGCTCTTTGGGAGATCTCTATTTGTGAGTCTGATTCCCTGTTCTTATACTATATAGGTTAACTTTCCTCTGTTAGGTGTTGTCAAAAAATATATACTCTTACCAACATGTTTTAGGCTTAACAGAAAACATTTACTTTTTTAACGTTTATTTATTTTTGAGAGACAGAGCACGAGAAAGGGAGGGGCAAAGAGAGAGATTGAAAGACAGACAGAATCTGAAGCAGGCTCCAGACTCTAAGCTGTCCACACAGAGCCTGGTGCAGGGCTCGAACTCAGGAGCTGTGAGATCATGACCTGAGCTGACCCAGGCACCCCAACAGAAAACACATTTAAAGAGTATGCCACATTAACTGTACTCAGGGATTGTGGAATATAGATTCTGGATGATTCCTTTGGCCCACTCCCTCATCTTAGTCTGTCCATCTTCCGGAAAGATCAGCTTCCACCAGTTGAAAGAAAAATGCATCCTATTCACCGAAATGGTCAGCTCCTGACATTGAATTTGTTAGTTTGTGGTTTTTCAGCTACTCCAATATCAGCACTGCCTTTCAGAAAGTTGAGCCTCTTGTGCACTGGCCACCATTTACATGTCTCAATTAGGATATGTTCACCTGTAAGAAAGACTGCCTTAACCTGGAAGGAATTTTCTTGTTTCTTAAGAAAGATTTCCCAAGTGGGCAATTCCAGAGTTGACTGGTAACTCAAAAATGTCATCAAGGATCCAGTTCCTTTGCACCCATCAGGATCGGCATCCTGAGCGCGGTAGCTTTTCACCCTCATGCTGTCACCTCGCTGTCACCAGATGGCTAGGCTACCTACCACAGCTCTAGGCATTAGGTCTTCATACTACATTCAAGGATGAGAAAAAGGGGGCAAAGGATCCTATTCATCAGGAAGGAAATATTTTTCAGATTTTTCCTTATGCCCATCATGGGAACTGGATTACACGGCCATCTCAAACAGCAAAGCAGGCTGAAAAGTGAGGATCTGGCAAGCAGTTTAAGATTCCCGTGACTGGCTTAGACCAGTCACAGTTTATATTTTATTCACCTTTGTATTCAGACCTTTTCAGTGCCTTTTTTTAAGCTCTTTCTTACTGTGGTCAAGGCTGAAGAAGGAGGACAGGACCATTGGACAGGCAGATAACAGTGCCTATTTCTCAAGTGACAGTGGTTCATCATGTGACCCTCTGTACTCTGATAAGCAAGAAAGGACAATAAAGTTACATATATACCAGGACAGAGCCGGTCAAAAGTGAGTTGGGTTTCTCTCGGGCCCTGCTTTAGCTTTGCAACAGTAAGAATGCAAAAGATAGCAAAGACACCAGCATTGTAAGAATACGAAAGCTGATTAAAATTTTCCATACGCTGAACTCATTACCAATGCCATTAAGGAGCTCACATGGGCCAAAAATAAGGAGGCAATTAAGTTGTGGTACTGAGTCAGGCAGATCACAGTTGATCTCCAATCGTATCTTCACTGAAGACAGCTCTTCCTACCTCTTAAGACTAAGAATCAGCCACATTCCCTGGTTAGAGAGGTCCACTTAGGGGGCACCTGAGTGGCTCAGTCGGTTAAGCATCTGGCTTCAGCTCAGGTCATGATCTCACGGTTTGTGGGATCGAGCCCCGTGATGGGCTCTGTGCTGACAGCTAGCTCAGAGCCTGGAGCCTGTTTTGGATTCTGCATCTCCCTCTCTCTCTGATCCTCTGCTGCTTGGGCTGTCTCTCTCTGTGTCTCAAAAATAAAATAAAAAACATTAAAAAAAATTTTTTAAAGGCCCACTGAGGGCAAAAGTCAGCACGTGTGCCATGATCCAGGTGGTCAAAACTTTGTTCACATGGCCATTCATGTGCGTGTGTACATACATGTTCCTCAGCAGTGTTTCTATCAGGCATCACAAGAAATCTGACAGCTACGCACTAAATGAAATCATCTGTTCTAAAAACCAGCCCCTGGGTCTCCGAGTCTCTCCTGTGGTCTTTGTATGACATCCTCTTATGAATCGGGGAGGAAAGCCAGGAAACCGCCAATGTTTAACACCATGGCGTTACCTCAGAAAACAACCACATGGGACATAATTTTGGCTTTTGTCCACCCCAACCTCTCTCTCTCTCTCTCTGCCTTATTTCCCTTGATATGGCTGGAGCCTAGAACCCAGTTTGGGAAATTATAAAAGATACTGTCCATGGAAAGTGATGGCTAAGTAATGTTAAATTTAAAATTAGGATACAAAACTGTTGCTCCCAAATGATCTCAGGTATATCCAAATATATATATTAACTGTACAGTTTATATAAAATTAGAAACCTTAATAATAGTTCTCCCTAGGTGGTGATATTTGGGTGACTTTTCCTCATACTTTCCTGCCTGTGTAATTTCCCAGCCATAAATACTGCTCTCATAATTAGGTAAATATCCTTGTTTTTCTTCTTTCCCTTTGTAATCAGCATCGCAGAGGAAGATCATTGGAGCAGCTGGTGCGGTCCACCATCTTGGGAAGGAGCAAACCTTTCCAGAGCTGCTTTCTTAGCCTCAAGAAGTGCTTTGCTCACTGGCGAAAGAACAATCGATAGATCAAGACCAGAAGTTTTGTGATGATTTCTCCGGGAAGAGACTGCCCCGCGTGCTTGGGGCCTGTTCGGTCTGCCTCCCTGCTGCTCCTGGCTCTCTGCAGAATTTAGCAGATTAATCACTGTGCTCCAGCCCAGACTGATATTTTTAGCTCTGTTGACTTCTCAACTGTAGGCAAACAACCGTGCAGTAGACAAAGTACCTTTGCAGGTGGGCAAGGGAGCTTCGCAAGGGGAAACGGCCCTGCTTCGGGAAGGACTTACTCCCCCCGCGGGGAAGAACGGCACGGCATCTCAGGTAGAAGTCTTCGGAGAAGATGAAACCACGCTAAAGGCCCCAGGGACTCCAGGCTGCCTGGCTTCCGGCGCCACCTCAGGCCTCTGTCCCCCATCCCTGCCTGGGGGCCACCCAGGCCTCTCCTCATTCCTCCAACCCGAGCCAGCTCACTGGGTCACTGCTCTGAGGTCGCTGCTCATCCGAGAGCCCCGCCCTGAGGAGTCCACCTAAACTGCCTCGGACACGTCCCCACCACACCCACTCTCCAGCCTCTCCCCGGGTTTGAGTTGTCCTCACACCACCTATCTTCATCTGAAGTTTTATAAAAATGTGCCCTAGTTCACTTGGTGCTTATCCCCTTCTCTGCTCTGACGGGAGCACCCCAGAGAGAAGGAAACGTGTCCCATTGATCGGTGGTATCACTGGCTTTCAGTAACCCGTCATGCCATCAATAAACCAAGGAACCAATCATCGCCCTCACCTGCGCTGTGAAGGTGACGTTGTGGCAGCTGGACTGCATCACGCCCGGGTGCCATAACTCCGGGTCCAGTGTCACTGCCTTTCCCTTTTGATGCCCCCACCTACCTCTGCGATCACTTGCCCCGCAGCACCGCCTCCGGCTCATGTGGCTCGCTGTCACTTTGACTCTGTCTAGTTGGTCTCCTTCCACCTTTCCTCTGGGGAGTCCCCTTAGAGCCTCAGCCTTTTTCTGGGCATCTCCACTCTGCTCTTTTAACTAAAAAAAAAAAAAAAAAAAAAAAAAAAAATTTCTCTGGCCAGCTTTATTGAAGTGGAAATGGCAAATAGAAATTGTATAAGTTTAGGTTGTACTGTGTGAATTTTTAAAGGTGTACAACGTGATGACTTCGTATATGTGTACAGTTTTCAGTGGTGAGAACACTTAAGATCTACTCTCTGCAAACTTCAAGCAAACATTATAGTCTTATTTACTATAGTCACCTTGCTGTCCATTAGGTCCCCAGAATTTCTTCTTATAACTGAGTTTGTTCCCTTTGACTACCATTTCCCTGCATCTCCCAGCCCACAGCAACCACTGTTCCACTGCCTGGTTCTAGAAGCCCAGCTTTCTCAGATTCTACAGGTAAGTGAGACCATACAGTATTTGCCTTTGTGTCTGGCGTATTTCACTTAGCATAATGCCCTCCTGGTTCATCTATGTTGTGGCAAATGGCAGGACTTCCTTTCCTTTCGCTCTTTACCATAATAGAAACACCTTCTTTCCCAGCTGGACCGAGCCTCTGAATGTCAGAGACTGTAGCTAGCGTCCAAGGGCGGTGATCCAGAAAAGCCCACAGTGGCCTCCTTGTCACTGCAGAAGCTCCCGTGAGGCCTAGTTCAACCCTGACACTCAATGTGACAACTTGCTGTCCCTTAATGAAATGGAACAGGTAGTCCTGAATGAAACCCTCTTACCAACTGTGGACCTTGGCTACCACCTCATGATCCTGAAGTTACAAACATGCCAAGGACAGTTGAAAAGAAATTACAGAAAGGTCTTGAATTCTCTTTTTTAATTTTTTTATTTTTGAGAGAGCAAGTAGGGGAGGGTCAGAGACAGAGGGAGACAGGCTGAAGCAGGCTCCAGACTCTGAGCTAGCAGTCAGCACAGAGCCTGATGTGGGGCTCAAACCCATGAACCATGAGATCATGACTTGAGCCGAAGCCAGATGCTTAACCGACTGAGCCACCCAGGCGCCCCAAAGTCTTGTGTTCTTGATGACATTATGAGCTGCTAAATGACCCTGAGATCGTTTTCTTTTGGATTCCTTATAGTTTAAACTGCTGTGGTCAGGGCACTCTATGACTTACAGAGGAAGAAGTCCTAACAGGATGTGGGATTGAGCAAGAGTTTCTTTAAGGATGGAAGATACTTATACATATAAAGCCCTTTATTTTTTTTTGTTCCATAATAATAATTGTTATTATTATTATATCATTATTTGCAAATAGATAATTCTTTATCGTATTACCAGTGTACATTTGGCTTTACCTGTAATTTCTGTTTATATTAGTTCTATTAAAATCAGGAAGAAGAAAAACTGCCTATTATTTCTCTGTTATTCAATATTGTTTATAAATTTTAGCCAATACAATAAGGAAATAAAATGAAATAATTACTATAAATATTGGTAAATAGTAAAATTTTCATTTTCAGATTAAGAGATTATTTTCCTAGGAAGACTAAGAAATTCTACCTTAAGTCTCAGTTTCCTCATCCATAGAACTGACATGATAGTATCTAGCTTTTAGAAATATTGAGGATTAAATGAGCTAATACATGGAAAAAACTTACAGGAATGCCTAGCCCATTGGTAGTTCTTGTTATTGTTAGGCTATTGTTATTAGAATAATTGAATGAGGTAATTGGACTCAAAATTAAAATACAAAACTTAGTAGTTTTACTTTTTAAAAATTTTTCATTTATTTTTTAGATAGACACAGAGTATGAGCAGGGGAGGGGTAGAGAGAGAGGAGACACAGATTCTGAAGCAGGCTCCAGTCTCTGAGCTGTCAGCACAGAACCCGATGCAGGGCTCAAACTCGTGAACTAAGAGATCATAACCTGAGCCAAAGTTGGATGCTTAACTGACTGAGCCACCCAGGAGCCCCTGGAAATCTCATTTTTAATAAAAAAAAAA
>NC_043708.1:30031566-30041158 GCF_006229205.1 Suricata suricatta
CTCAGAGCCTGGAGCCTGCTTCCGATTCTGTGTATCCTCTCTCTCGGTCCCTCCCCTGCTCACTCTCTGTCGCTCTCTGTCTCTCAAAAATAAATAAAATGTAAAAAAATAATAATAATAAAGTAAAAATAAAAATAAAAAAGCTAATATTATCCAGAGACTTAAATTGTACACTCAAAATGTGTACAATTCTTCTTTACACATAATGTTAGTATTTAGTAAAAAAAAAAAAAAAAAAAAAGGAAAAGGAAAGAAAAGAGAAGAGAAGAAATACCAGGCACTTCCAGGGATAAGAAAAACTAGAGCAAGGGAGGGAGAGAGAGGGGAGACAGAGAGAGGGAGCAGGAGGGGCCTAGGAGGGGAAGGGGAGGAGAGGGGAAGAGAGGAAGGAAGAAGAGAGGAGAATAAGATCTAGAAATAAACCTACAGGAGATCTAGATACTGGAGGTGTCATACCCAGACTTTAAAATAGCCATGATGAATAGATAACAAGATGGCAATTTTCAGCAAAAACCTAGAATCTACAAAAAAGAAAAAGAGCAGATGGAAATGAGTGAACTGAAAGATAGGGTAGCATCAAATACTAGACTAAGACATAGAGATAAAAAGGAATAGAAAGTCCAGAAGAGGGCCATAAAAGAAATGTGGGGCATAGTAACCCAGTCGAACATTCCTGTAACTGGAGTTCCAGAAGAAAAGGAGACAGATAACAGGGCAGAAATGTTATTTAAAAGGATAATTACTACATTTCCAAAATCATATAAGGGCATTAAGTGACACGTTCAAGAATTTCTATAAAATCCAGATAAGATAAACTCCGTGAAAGCCACACCAAGGCACATCATAGTAAAATGGGTAAGAACCAAAGAGAAAATTTAAGAGCAACAGAGCAAGATTCATTAGCTGCAAAAGAGCGGCAGTGAACTGACAACTGACTTCTCAACAGCCTAATTTACATGAAATTTAATAAAGCAAGGGTACATGTTGTAACCTCAAGGCCAAGGATTAGCAAACGTTTTTGTCAAAGGCCAGATAGGAACTATTTCCCACTTTACAGGTCACACAGTGTCTGGTGCCACCAATGTGCTGTCGTAGAGCAAAGCAATCGTAGACAATACAGAAACAAACAGGCATGGCTGTGTTTCAATTAAATTATACTTGCAAAGCAGACCATAGGCCAGATCTGGCCTACAGGCCACAGATTGCTAACCCCTGCTCTAGGATAATCATTTAAAAAGGATTCGAAGAGTGATGTAAGCAGCTTCATGCATTCTTCCTGGGTGTTCTCTGTTCCCATGGCCTCAATGACCACCTATGCGCTGATGGCTCCCAATCTGTGTCCAGCCAGACCTGCCTTCTGAGCTTCAAAGATGTCTCTGCAACTGCCTCTGAAATTTCCTATTTGAACGTCATACAGGTTTAGCAGGTGCAAAATGACACCTTCCTCCTTGCTCTCCAAACGTGTGTTCCCTTTCATATTTCGTAAGCCGGGGAAGCCATCCATGTAGTTGCTCAGGCCAGACACCTGGAAAGCGTGCTAGACTCCCCTTCTCCGTCATCTGTTAGCCAATCAGCAAATGAGGCCTGCTTATTCCACCATGGAAATACTTTCTCTCCAATGACTCACAGTTGAGCAATAAAAGCTTTATAAACAAATGTAGAAAATACGTAAGAGGTAAAAGGCTATATTGCTAGATATTAGATGAGGGGTTTGAATGCTTTAATACTGACATGCTGTTCTCTTTAGTTCACAACTATCTTCTACCTGCTACTGGCAGAAACCACGTCCAAGAGCAGCCCTTTCTTTCCACCTGCCATAGACATTTAGGGAGACCCATTTGGGTTGGAAGAACACAACAGCTTCAAACTTCAAAGGCATGAAAGTCAGGGGCTCCTCTTAAAGAGACCTGTTCCCTTCCACAGAAGATGAATAGTTCTATTACCATTCTCAAGGTCATGGTGCAGTGGGAGGGAAGGGAGAAGTTGTGAGCTCTGAACTGAGACAAGAAACCTGGATGAATAGGGATCCTACCACATGGTTTTGTGAAAAGACAAATTTGTGAAAAACATCTGACAGGGTTATGACAAGAACAGAAAATTGCAGCCTAATCTCTACCATGAATATAGATACTGAAATCCTTAACAAATTAGAAATAAACCAAATCCAATAATACACATAAAAGGATATTTCACATTAGAAAATGAGTCCATGTAATATACCACTTTAACAGATTAATGAAAAATTTTATACTGTCATTTCAATAGATGTAAAGAAAGCATTTGATAACATTCAACACAAGTTTATGATTTTTCAGAAAACCTTGAAGAATTGAAGGGAACTTCCTTAATATCATAAAGATCTTCTATAAAGACATAGCAAACATCATATTTAATGGAAAAATATTGAACTATGGGAAATACTGCCCACTATTATGGATATGCATTATTATTATGGAGATATATTAATAAAAGTATTGAAACTATTTATAAATATGATCATGTATGAGGAAAATGAATAAAGCAAAGTCTGCAACTAGTAGAACTAAAAATTTTAGCACTGTCACTGTATTCAAAGTGCACAAAAATCTGTTGTGTTTTATTTACCATAAAAACAACAATATAAAATTTTATTTAACAACAAAAAGAAAACAATACCATTTATTTGGTATAACAAAGCCTACATGTCTGGGAATAAATCTAAATATGTGTGAGACCTGTACATTTTATTTTTATTTATTTACTTATTTCTAAAATATAGTTTATTGTCAAGTTGGTTTCCATACAACACCCAGTGCTCATCTGAACAAGTGCCCTCCTCCATGCCCATCACCCATTTTCCCCTCTCCTCCATCTCCCATCAAGTCTCAGTTTGTTCTCAGTATTTAAGAGTCTCGTGTGGTTTGTCTCCCTCCTTCTCCCCAACTATTTCCCCCTTTCCTTCCCCCATGGTCCTCTGTTAAGTTTTTCCTGTTCCATTAATAAGTGAAAATATATGGTTTCTGTCCTTCTCTGCCTGACTTATTTCACTTAGCATGACGCCCTCGAGGTCCATCCACGTTGCTGCAAATGGCCAGATTTCATTCTTTCTCATTGCCATGTAGTACCCCATTGTATAGATAAACCACATCTTCTTGATCCATTCATCAGTTGATGGACATTTAGGCTCTTTCCATGATTTGGCTATTGTTGACAGTGCTGCTATGAACATTGGGGTACATGTGCTTCTATCCATCAGCACTCCTGTATCCCTTGGGTAAATTCCTAGCAGTGCTATTGCTGGGTCATAGGGGAGTTCTGTTGTTAATTTTTTGAAGAACCTCCACACTGTTCTCCAGAGCAGCCGCACCAGTTTACATTCCCACCAACAGCGTAGGAGGGTGCCCGTTTCTCCACATCCTCGCCAGCATCTATAGTCTCCTGATTTGTTCATTTTAGCCATTCTGACCGGCATAAGGTGAGACCTTATACATTTTAAAACACAACTGTGAGGGTGCCCAGGTGGCTTAGTCATTAAGTATCTGACTTTGGCTCAGGTCATGATCTCACTGTTCATGAGCTTGAGCCCTGCTTCAGGTGAGCTCAAGGTCCACTTGGGGTGAGCCCTGCTTCTCTCTCTCTTCTCCCCAGTCCTCGACTCTCTGCTTCCGCCCCTCCTGGGATTCTCTCTCTGCCCCTCACTCACTTGTGCCCTCTCTTTCTCAACCAAACAAACAAAACAAAAAAACATTACTGGGAGAATGTAAAGACAATCTAAATAAATAGACAATCCATGTTCATGAATCAAAAGACTCAATATTATAAAGCTGTAAATTCTCTTCAAATCGATCTATAGATCCAGTGCCATCTTAATGAAAACCCAGCAGGCATTTTTGTGAAGATCAATGAACTGATTCTAAAATTTATATGTAATCGCAAAGGGCTAAGAATAACCAAGATACTCGTGAAAAGAACAAAGCAAAAAACAGTAACTCTACTAAATATCAATTTTTCTTATAAGTTATAGCAATTAAGACTTATGATGTAAATAAAAGAATAGAAAAATAAACCAATAAAACAGACTAAAGAGTCCATCAAGTGACCCATACAGCAGTACTTAGTTTGTATCAAAAGGTGACACTGCAGGTGAAATGATCTCTTTTCAACAAATTGTACCAGGTCATTTGCATGTCCCTATGGGAAAAAAAGAAATTCCATTCCTTCTTCATATTAAATCAAACAGATATCAAAATCAAAAGACCTATAAACACAGAGGCATGTTCACACACGTCCTGAGCCAGCAAGTCCATTCCAAGGTAAAAACCCGAGAGAACCCAGAACATACGTGAACCAAAACACATGTATGCAAATGTTCATAAGAGCATAACTCAAAATAGTGATATATATATGTAAATATATATATATATGTAAATATATATATGTATATATATGTGTGTGTGTGTGTATATATATATATATGTATATATATATATATATATAACTGGAAACAACTTAGATGTCAATCATGACCAGAATAGAAGATTGCATTGCAGCGTATTTGTTCGGTGGAAACACCACAGCAAAGACAAGTAACAAACTGCTGCTAACACACTTCAGATGAACCTTAGAGACACACAGTGAGCGGACACAATAATACACATTATGCTTCCTTTCACACGAAGTTCAAAAATCACATAAAACTCTTGTAGCCTTTCAGAAGTTAGGAGAGTAGTTACCTTTCAAGACAAGGAAGGTGAAGTGTGTCTGGGGGGGAGCACCTGGGACACTTGTGAAATTGATTGTTCAGGGTGGTGGGGACTCAACGAACTAGAATCGCTTTGTGAAAATTCTTCAAGCTTATGCCTAGGACTTGCGCACTTGTCTATCTGTGTGTTCTACTTCAGTAGACCATGTTATTCAAGAAAAACAAACAGAAAAAGAATTCAGTGAAAGATTTTGGAAATATAAGTTATAAGAAGGTGATAACCCACAGGGAAGAATTAAATCTTACTGAACTACCCTATTATCAAAAATTCCTTAGGAAACTTTTCTCTCTCCAGTAGAGCTGCTCCAGAATTTACCTTAAGCTTCAACTTGATTGGCTGCTTCTGCCTCTCCTCAGTTACTCTCAGATTTTTTTTCATGTTATAGTCAACTTTATTCTTTTTTTTACATATAGTTTATTGTCAAGTTGGTTTCCAGCTACTCTCAGATTTCCTAGTCCCAGGGCCACAGAAGGGTGGCATCAGGGTGCCAGAGGTAAAGGCAGCAAAGCAGGTAGCGCTGATCCTTGCGATGTGCCACCGGCTTGGGGATCCCTGGGGTTCAGGGTAAATAACGGGGCATAACAGACAAGCCACATGGCAGGCTCTCAAAATTCACCCCATCTGCCTCATTGTGCTGCCAGCCTCTGGAGAAAGAAGGGCGTTGGCCCCCTCCGGTCTGGGTGACCTCAATGGGAGTGACTTCTCCCATTGAGATTTCTTCTTCTCCAGATACAGGGATGCTGTGCATCCCCCAATGTGGAGGTGAGGTCTAAATGACATTGTTTTTCCTGAACGGGTCTGATACACTCCTACCTGTGAGTCTTGGAGTCTGCTCTTCTGGAAGCATCTGCTCTCAGGCATCAGCATGGCTCCCTTCCCCCCCACTTTGAGTTCTCGCTCCACTGCCACTTTCTCAATGAAGCTTCCAGGACCAACTCCCCAACTTGCTTCAGTTACCAGGGGAGGGAAAGGGGGGGAAATAGTGAAGGAGAGGGAGGGAGGCAAACCGTAAGAGACTCTCAAAATACTGAGAACAAACTGAGGGTTGACGGGGGAGGGGGCAGGGGAAGGGGGGTGACGGTCATGGAGGAGGGCACTTGTTGGGATGAGCACTGGGTGTTATATGGAAACCAACCTGACAATAAACTATATTAAAAAAATAAGTAAATAAACGTTAAAAATAAATAAATAAATGAATAAATAAATAAATAAAAAGCCAAACCATGTCCCCTTGTTCCCTCAGGAGTCTCTTGTCCTCCTCCTTCACTTTCCTTTTTCTCCATGGCCCCACATATTACATTCATTCATTTTCATCATCCGTCTCTTCCTTCAGAATGTTCGTTGGGCGAGGGCAGGGATTTTTACCTTCACTGTCCACAGCCCCATCCCCAGCACTTAGAATAGTATCTGGCACATCGAAGGTGTTCCACAAATATTTACCGAGTGAAAAAAACACACATAAAAGTGTGCAGCACAGTGTCCTCACAAGCATTCAGTGAAAGCTGGTTTCCTTCCTTTTAAAAAAAAATTTGAACATTCAGGTTGTTTCAAGCTTCCAAATAACCTCAGGTAACTCCTTAAAGTTGGAATATAGCAAACACACATAGAATCCGCCAGAGTTCTTGGATTCTGAATGAGTCTGCTCTGGCTGCCATAAGAAAATACCACAGGCTGGGTGGCTTCAACAACGGAAATATGTTTTCTCCCTCGCCGGAGGCTACACGTCCAAGATCAAGGTGTCAGAAGGTTTTGATTTTTTCCAAAGCCTTTCTCTCTCTCTCTCTCTCTCTCTCTCTCTCTCTCCCTCGACTTGCAGGTGGCTGCTTGCTGGTGTGTCTTCACAGGGTCTTCCCTCCGCAGGTCCGTGTCCTAATCTCCTTGTCTTATCACAAGTCAGGCATCAGGGTCCACCCTAATGACCTTCTTTAACTGAATTACCCTTTTGCCCTCCCATTCTTTTTTTTTTTTTTAATTTTTTAGATGTTTTATTTATTTTTGATACAGAGGGAGACAGAGCATGAGAGAGGGAGGGGCAGGGACAGAAGGAGACACAGAACTGGAAGCAGGCTCCAGACTCTGAGCTAGCTGTCAGCACAGAGCCTGACTCGGGGCTTGAACCCACGAACTTGAGATCTGACCTGAGCCGAAGAAGTCGGAGGCTTAACCGACTGAGCCACCCAGGCGCCCCTCGCCCTCACATTCTGAAATGCAGGCGGTTACCCATTCCACCTACGAATTTGGGAAACGGGGTCACCATTCAGCCCATAACAGTTTAGTCCTTGCTGACCTCTGAGATGGGGTCACATCCTCCCACTGCTTTGGGCTTCAGTTTCTTCCCAAGTTGAAGAGCTCTTGCTCTTGATGCTGACAATAAATAGCTTGCTGGCTGGCGCTCCTGTGAGAGAGAGACTCCTTGAGTCTTACCACAACCGGAAATTAGGGAATAAACAATGACAGACACTGAAGGCAGATTTTAGAATTACTGTTTGTTTTTTTAAAACAATGCGTAGAGAGGGGAAAAAAGGTGGGCCACTGCCTGGGGTTCAGAGCAGAAAGTTGGTTGTAGAGCTCACAGTGGGTGGAAAGCAGGGTAAGGGGGAGAAAGAGCAAATTCACATGCATTCGGGAATTCCTCTCACAGAATCCTAACACCAGTCCCATGAGGTGGATATTATTGTTATTATTATTTCTTCCGTTGGACTGGTGAGGACACAGAGACTCAGAAGGGAGGGCGGGGTTTTGTTCACATCAGTGTCTCTAGAGGTCAGATTACCCACCGGAGTCACTCTGCCTATGGCAGTGGTTGAACTTGGGACGCTTCCTATGCAGTCACGCCCTGCCCCAGGTGACAAAAAGAGGAGGCTCCGGTCGGCTTTTTGGGTGTTCTAAAAAAAGGACAGGACCCATTCTGTTTTTATTGTTGCTGTTGTTGCTTTAGTGAATGGGTAATGTTCCTTGAAGAAATAGCAAGAGATAAAAACAGACAAAAAGGAGAAAATTCTAGAATAAGCAAAACTAATTGCCAGGGACAGAAAGCAGCTCAATGGTTGCTGGGGGGGTGGGGGGGGGGAGGGGAGCTGCAAAGGAGCTAGAAGTCTTCAGGGCGAGATGTAAATATCCTGTATCTTGATTGCAGTTATACTTACTGTCGCCAAAGCCCTCAACCAGTACACTTAAAACAGTTGGATTTTAGTATGTAACTTGTGCCTCGATAAATTTGATTTCACTATTCTAAACACTACAATGAATATCCCTGTAGCTAAGTATTCGAGCACATCCTCAATTATTGCCATAGAATAAATTTCTACCAGTAAAATGACTGAGTTAAAAGACGTTCACATTTTTTAAGGAACGTGATATATTCCCCCTAAAGCTACAATCCCTAAAGTGCAATTTACACACTCACTAGGCATCTCTTGGTCTTGACTGCAGACAGATCACCATTGTGGCTCTATCTCCATGGAAACAGACACAAAGAAAATCCCACCAGTGACACATTCTGAAATCCTCAAACTTTAGAAGTTATTGACATCCTACAGAGTCAGTGTCTCAGTCTTAACCTCCACTGAACTCAAGGGCCATGAAGGTTCAGGGCTGAGATCACAAGGCTCAATCAGGAGCACATCTAGGACTCAAGCTCAGGGTGGAAGCCACCACACGATTTGCTGAAGGAGCACTGAGTCAAGGGCTTAGGAAAGAACTCATGTCACCCTAGGCTCAGACACTCCGTAATTCCCATGCCCCCTCATCTCTGGACCAAACTGTGTTCCAGAACAGTCCCTCAGGGGAGCCAGGGATCCTGGAAGTTGCACATACTATTGTGATTATCAGTGAAAACTCTGGTTGGTTCGCCTTATTCCAATCCTGGGTTCTGCTGTTTGTGGTGGCCTTGGGATGGTTATTTAGCCTCTTCAAGGCTCAATTTCCTCAACAGAAACATGGAGTTCGTAATTCTACTTATCTTACTCAGTTTCATGAGGATGCCATGAAATAATACAATCAGATTCATTAGGAAGGCGCCTGGCCTTAAGGAGGTGCTGATACTTGCTAAGTATCATTCTTCCTTTTGGCCCCTCATACTTGCTTCAGGCTGCAGAGGCCTGAGATGAACAACTTCCCTCCTTTCTATTCTGCCCCAGCATCCCTACCGCCGTCTCTACAAAGGCCCAGCCAGCTACCACGCTCATTTTAGATCTGCCTAATGCCAGCAGATAAACTAGATGAAACCTCATTCTTAGGGGAGGCCTGGCCACCTCTCATGCCTCCAGGACCACGCCTGACAAATATAGAAGAAATTACAGGCATCCGATTTCAGGCTACGTGTGTACATTTTGTCTGAGCCAAGCCCCAAACCCGACTTCTGCTGCTGCATCAAAAGACCATCTCTCCTCCCGGCTCCAGGCCCCGAGTAGGCAGCAATTTGGGACGCAGCCCCCTCTTATTTTTAGCCTTAAAAACCCAAAAGCCAACATACCAGCGCTCACCCAAGCGTCTCACACAAGCTGTTGTTTGATTTGGGTTGAGAAAATGACAGACTGAGTTCTGCACCAAGAACAGAAGGAAGAAAAAAAAAAGAGGGGAAAAAGGGAGTTTTCTTTTCCCTCCCCTGCTAACCTCCATCTCCCCCTCAACTCCTCCCTTAGGCCTGGGTGGACCCTGCCTGGGTAATCGTCCCCTGCTATATTTAAAAACCACAGATGTGTTGGTGGAGACTTCATTTCGGAATTGCAGGCGGCGTCTCCTGAGGACAAGGGGAAAGCCGGTGCCGCGCGCCCGCCTGGCCGCCCTCCCCGCCCGGCGCCCGGCGCCCCGGACTCCGCGGAATCCAGGTCAGGACGCGCCGCCGTCTC
>NC_043708.1:30041258-30081547 GCF_006229205.1 Suricata suricatta
GCGCGCGCCCAACCTCGGGACTCCGCGGCCGAGGGTCGGGAGCCGCAGCCCCGGCGCACCGGCCCGCCGCGGCCAAGGGGGCGGGGAGAGGGAGGGTTTCTCCGGTCCCGGGCCCTCCGGACCGCGGGGTCTGGGCGGGCCGCGGTCAGGTGGAGAGAAGGAAGGTGTGAAACTGTCCCCCACCCCCCCCCGCCCCACCACCCTCCCTGCACACGCACACACACTCGCACACACCGCACACACGCACACAGGCCCTCGTTCCGGGGCTAGCGCTGCTCTGCAGACCCAGCCTGACCTGCTCGGAGGACCCGAGCCCCTGGGAGAGATGAAGAAAGCAATTAGCTCGGGGCGGGGGGGCGGAAAAAGCGGTTTTTCGTCTTTATTCATTGTGTTTTATTTTTAACCGTGGAGGGAGTGGACGGGGGGGGGTGTAAGTAGAACAAATGCCTTTAATGCAGTGCCATAAATTTACCCGCTTGCTGCCCGCCTCTCGCTCGCTCGCTCTCTCTCTCTCTCTCTCGCTCTCGCTCTCGCTCTCTCACTCACTCATTCACTCTCTCGTCTTTCTGGAGACTGTAAAACAAACCCTGAACGTTTGGTGGTTGGGTCTCCTGGGCAGAGGGCAGAAATTGGGGCAGTTTCTCAGCCGGGCAGGCTGCAGCGGGCGGCGAGCTCCGGGGTGGTCACGAAACACCCGAGCCCCGAGCCGAGGGAGGTGTGGGTACGTGATAGGCGAGCAGCCGGCCTGCTGGTGGGGCACCGAAAGGGAAGCCTCAGGGCCTCTGGCGACCTGGTGACTTGCAGCCGCGTGTGATTAATCTTCCACAGCTGTTGTGCCCCATCCACTTGAGCTGAGCTCTTGTTTACCTCGATTTTCAAATATAGATGCTGCGCCACGCTCTTCCTGAAATGGGGGGGGGGGGCGTGCACTCCCTAGGGGCACTGGCCCTTCCGCTGGCCTTTCTTTCTGCCGGCCTCCCAAGTTTGAGAGGACCCTGCCTTTTTGTGCCTTGCACCTCCTCACGTGGGGATGATTGATCCCAGAGCTTAGGGTGACTTGGTGGAGGCTGATCACCCCAGCTTACCCTCACACACATGTCCACTTCCTAGCCTTTTTCTTTAAATAAAATACAGGTATTGGGCTGAGAAGAAGCATATGGAGCCTAAAGAAATGAACTTGGTTGAAGTCTTCCTGGAGCTTACTAGAGATGGGAAGGCTGTTCATGCAGTTTTCTGTACCCAGAATGCTTTACTGTTCTTCCAACGCCCCTAAATTCCAACCCTATTCTTGTCTAACGTACTCCTCTTCCACCTTCAGCTCTTAGTTCATTGGTAACTTCTTCAAGGAAGCCTTCCAGACCTTCTCTGACTGGGCCAGACTCTCTATACACTCATAAGCTGAACCTGTTATTTTGAAGTAATTTAAAGATGCACATTAAGTTTACTTAAAGGATTGAGTAATGTTAGTCAGACCTCTAGACATGAAGCTGCATGGAGGGAGGGAACATAGTCACACTGTAACCCGGCGGCCTAGCACTGTGCCTGGCATACTGTCGGCACCCAGTAGATGCTGGATGAACAAATGAACTTGAAGAGCCATCCCTCCTCTCTGCTCCTGCTCCTCTGATCTCCACTTGGGTGTCTCTTGTACTGCCTTCCATGGTCTCCTGGTCAGAGAAGAGAGAACAAGGATATCAAACTAACCCTGTAAAAAACATTTCCTTTCTGGGCTGGAACCCTGAAGCGGGGGTGGGGGTGGGGGATGTGCTCTTACCCCATCCCTGCCCCTGAGCCAGTCTTTGGGCATAGTTGCTGGTATTGTCCCTGGGGAGTCACTGGGGCATTGTTCCCTGGTCCAGTCCCTGCTCACGCTCTGGATCTGGGGGAATGTGTCACACATCTTGGCTTCCCTTTAAGCTACCAAGTTTCGGTAAGAAGAGAGGGCAACCCCCTTCTCACTCAAGCCTGGTTGCTTTGCCTAGAGGTTCAAATATTTGGTGAGTTCATAAATACATTGGACTTGGAACGGAAAAGCACTCATTTATTCACTCAATTAGTTATGTATTCAATAAATATGCAACAACAGCCTACTCTGCCAGCCACTTGCTAGGTACAGAGGCAGATAAAATAGAATGGTCCTTTTCCTCATAAACATACATTCATTCCAGCAGCGATAATCAACTAGTGAACTGCAATTACCATCTAAAGTGATTGCTTTCGGTGGAGGGTAAATCCTGGGTGCAGGGGAAGCATGTAGGGAGCTCACCCCTCTCTAGGGACAGCCAATCCCACAAAGAAAGGATGGGCAGGGCTCGGCTTTGATGAAAGCAGAGAGGGGAGTGGAGAGAAAGTGTTAGGAGGACCCAAGGGACCATATGCAAGGGCCTAATAACATGGATAACAACACTTCCAAATGACTGAAAACAGAGTACAATTTTGGGAGAAGGGTTTGGAGGACCCTAGGGGCCAAACCGTGAAGGGCTTGGACTCCATGCTAAGGATTTTCACTGTTTCCAGTGGAGGCTTAGGAAGGTTGTTAGCCCTGAGGTGCCCAGCAGATTTGCATTTGAGAAGGTATGTTGAGACTGGTTGGGAGGGAGACCAACCTGGAGTTGGGAGGCCATGGTCTGGGTGGCCTGTGAGGGTGGGTATGGGTTCCTCGTTCTGCTTTAGCCCAAAAAGCAGAGCTGCTCTTCTAGGAAGACGTTCCACCATTGTGTTTAATGAGATTGGCTTGCGTTTGGTTGTCTGCGTTTTGTATGGGCATCTCAACCCAAGGCGCCTTAGGGAAAAGAAAAGGAAAAATGGCTCCAGCAGGTGCCAAACATACCTCCTGGCCTGCTGAGCTGCAGAGCAAGGTGAACTTGTAAAGCTCTGAGGTCTCTGAGGGCTGGGGAAGGTCTCGAGGAGTCTGGAAGGGTAAGAAGGATTTAGAGCTGTATTTGGATCCGTAGAGACTACTGAGTGAGATGTTTAGCTAGGAAGAATCACGAGTATATGTATAGGTATATGTATAGTTTTTGATAATATGGAGAGTGAATAAAGACTTCCGGAATCAAGCATAATTGCAGACGGTACACAGAATCATGTCTACCAAGACAACAGTTCTATTTCATCCTGGCCGAGAGGTACAGCTTTGATACTTCAAATGACACATAATGCCTCCCTGGTTGTACGCAGGAGTGCTGGTTCATGGGGGGCCTGGATCCTGAAGTGGGCCTGGAAACTGAAATCCTGCCCTGGCTTCTCGGTGGTTGTTTCTTAAATCATTTAAGAGGAGAGGCCCTTAGATTCATGCACTGTTCTGCTCGTCCTAGAGTATGAAGCCAGACAGTGTGCACTTGGTCGGCATTCTTCCTCTGCACCCTGACCTCCCCACTTCGTTCCTTGCCTGCCCTGGCGCTCGCTCGTTCAGCGTAGAAAAGCTCTCCCTACCCCTCCAGCACAGTTCCCCGGGGCCACCCCTGCTCCTGCCTTCATCAGTGTGCCTTGTGCACTTTCTCCTCCAGCACTTCACCCCCTCCCTCCAACTCTAACCCTATCCAGAAACGAACGTCCCTCATCCAATCCCTACCCCTTCCTGCTCCCTTTCCATCCAGCTTTCACCAAACTCTTGACATTTTAGAGTCTCCGTTTCATCATACCTCCCTCATTCATTTAGCCCCACGTTTTCCCACTTGCTTGACTGCCTGCCTTCCACCAAGGACTTCTCACTGCCCCAGATACAGGATCGAGTTTCTACTACACTGACATTGTGCTTGTTTTTAAAAGCTACTTTCTCTTGACTTCCCACTTTTTGATGGGACCAGCTAACTTCCAGTCACCCTGGCTCAGAATCCCCACGTTTATCTTTGACTCCTCTGGCTTATGTGCCTGAATATTGCTAGTGGCCCCATCTTCCCTCTCCCTCCCACCAGCCCCTGAGTACATCTGATAAGCTCTCACAAAACAGTAATGGTAAGTGAGATCATTGTTCTCTTCTAGGAGTTTACCACCAGTTAGATATGCGGTTGCCGATTTCGATTTCGTTACATTGATGTTCCCAATCAGTCCTTACCATATCCCATGAAGGAGTTACTATTATTGTTAAACCGTGTAAAATAGTTTCCTCACACCTTCCCAGCTTCCACCTCCAATTCATGTTAAGACTGGTACGAGATCCCCCTCCTAAGACACTTCCTGGGCCTGTCATTTTTCTACACAGAAATCTTGAAGGGTCTCCTGTGTTTGGCCACTGGCCCGCTACCTAGACTCAAGGCTCTCCATGACCTGGGTCACCACTGCAAGTGAAAGTTCGTGCCACACAGGTCCTGGGTGGGCACCTCAGTAAACCTGTCCTTTTCTCTTCTGTGCCTTGGTTCCTGGCTTACTTTTCACTGAGGACCCTACCTGTGCCCCAGTGTTCCGTTCCAGCGCCTCTTCCTGATGGAAAGGCTTCAGGGGACAGCAGTCCCTTCCTCTGGATTTTAACACAGTATCTGTTTTTCATGAGGCCCTAGGACCTACTGTTGTGTCGCGTTGTGTTTTCCCATGTGGCTTCCCACCCCCTTGGACCAAGTGCTTTTTCTGTCTCCCACTCTCTGTCACATGCTGCCCGGGATGCAGTGGGTGTTTCAGTGAATAATGAAGGAGTCATTAAGTGAAACACCTACCTTACTTTTGAGGCGGGTGAAACAGGGTCAAGAAAGGGGATCTGTACCATTTATCATTAAAAAAAAAAAGAGCCAGCAGTGGAGTCAAAAATCAAACTAGGAGCAGGCAGTGTGGTGCAACAGAAGCAGCATTGAACTGTAGACGTGTATGTCTTAGTTCTTAGCTGATGACTGCAGGTAAGACCCACTTCTGCTCAGTGGGCCCCTAATTCCTTATCCATCACAAAGGGTTATGATGGATGTGTTGACTTTTAAGCACCCTCTCTGGCCTGGCAATTCTGTATTCTGTGAGTCTTGTTCCACCCCATATAGGTTGCCTCCTACTAAGAATACTTCCAAGTCCTGACAGTATTTTTCATTTCAGAACCTTCTGGCTAGCTGCAAGCTGAAGTTTCCTGTGTATCTGGGGGACACTGGGTGTCACACTAGGTTCTAGAGATCAGCATGGCCAGCCAACTCAACTCTCTGGATGTGTGGCCTCCATGGTACTCTGAGCGGGTTGAATGTCCTGGTGACCCTCGGTTGGCACTCCTGCCTGGAGTCCCTTGCCCCTACAGCACTCTGGGGCATTCACAGAATGACCAATAATGCTCTAGACCTCAAAATGCTCCTGCATTGCGCCCCCTTCCTTTCCCATCCAGGAAGGCCGTGTCTGGAGCCATGTGGACTCTGCTGAGAGTCTCTGTGGGACTATGTACAGGAGCTTTCCAGAGGCTCTGCCCACCCCCTGCCACACCAGTGTCCTCTCCCCTATGAGACCCGAAGATGTGAGTTGAGCCTGTGCCTTCTGGCCCCTCAGGAGGAAGTAGTGGGGGAGTCGGCTTCGAGGGGAATCGTGACAGGAGTGGGGGGAGAGCACAGCTGACCCTCCCCCCATCCTCGGAGTCTGCCCCCGGCGCCCTCTTGTTGAAGGAGGGCCCAGAGTGCCCTAGAGTTGATTGTACAAGAGAACCCCCAGCCGTGGCTCAGAGAGATGACTTTGACTGCTTGCCAGAGCCCCTTTGTTCTCCATTCAGGCAGTGATATGATTTAATTCCATATTTCAACATTTGAAAATTAAGAGAAATTAAATGGCATTAAAATAAACCAGGCTCCCAGAGAATGAGCCGGGGAAAAGGTACATAAAAGCAGCTAATCACCAGCTTCCCCTTGGCGTGCAGGCAGCAGGGCAGAGGGGTGGCAGCCCTCTCTCCGTGGGTAACCCCAAAAGATAGAGCGCAGGTGGCTTTCTCTGGGGAACAGCCTCAGGCTGCCTTGGGCTTCTCACTCCTTTGACCCAGCCCTGGCAGGGGGTATTTTCTCCTGGTCCTTTCTGAAATGACTGAACCCCTTTAGGCTTAGTGGAAGGAGCCTTCTGGCAGCCAGAGGACCAAGGTTTGGTTCTGCCCCATTATTATTCGGCATGGGGATTCTTGGCAATTACCTGAGCCACACGGTTTCTTCATCTGTATGAGCGATCTCGCAAAAGGATTGCACGAGGCTAGGTGTGTGAGGCCTTCGTAAACGGTTGGCATGGAGTGTTGCATAAGATTTGTAGAATGAATGCTGCACCCTACATGTTGGTTTTTATTATGCTACACGCTGTGGGATAAGGTGCCAATGAGAGGCCACGGCGCAGGGAAGAAACCACATGTAAGAAGAGCCTCAGAACCGCTGTCCAAATGCTGCGTGCTCTTGTTCTTCTCAAGGAAGGAAATGGACTGCTCTCTGAGACCAGTGGGTTTAACCATTTGCCCTTCTACTTGCCAGCTTCCCAGGGAGTTTGAAGTTCCCCTCACTGGTGCCTCTTTCCTGTATTGGCTCAATTCTGCAGAGGCAGCATTGATTCGCTCAGCAAATAGGACACTCCTCTGCCAGGTGCCGGCCAAGGCTCCGAAGATACTGTAGGCAAGAAGGTGAACAGGAGGGACAGGTCGTCAGCTACCTTGGGGTTTATGTTCTACGATAAACCAGTAGACAGACAAACAGAAACAGTGATGATTTTGGCAAGTGATATGTGCTGTAAAGAAATGAGCAATGGTGGGGCACCTGGGTGGCTCAGTCGGTGGGGTGTCTGGCTTTGGCTCAGGTCATGATCTCGCAGTTCATGGGTTCAAGCTCTGTGTTGGGCTCTGTGCTGACAGCTCAGAGCCTGGAGCCTGCTTCAGATTCTGTGTCTTCCTTTCTTTCTGACCCTCCCCTGCTCATGCTCTCTGTCTCTCAAAAATAAATAAAACATTAAAAAAAAAAAGACAGAGAAATGAACAGTGGTGTTCTAGAGAGTGCTGGTGTGGAGGGCTGGGATCCCCCTCAGATAAGACGACGGGGAAAGCCTCTGAGAAGCTGGCATCTGAGGCTCGAATGATATAAAACAGTGACCTATGGGGATCTTTAGGGTAAGGGGGTTCGAAGCAGAAAGAACAGTAAATGCAAAGGTCCTAAGGCAGGTGCATGCCTTGTATGTTCTAGAAACTTCTAGAATACCACCTTAGGTAGAGCAGAGTATGTGGGTAGCAAAACAAAGTGGTAGGAGTGAAGGGCAGTAAGTTAAAAGGTGAAGTCAGAAAGGGGGGTAGGGGTTCTGCAGGGAGAGAAGGTTGCCAGGGATGGCACGGTCTGATTTAGGTCTTAAAAAGACATTTTTGGCCATTGTGTGGAAAGTAGACTACAAAGAAGGAACAAGATTCGCAACTATCACAGGAGTCCAGGCGAGAGGTCTAATAGTGAATCTCTGGTAGCTAGAACAGAGTGTGACATGTAATTGGCACCCAGTACAACTGGGCAGTACCAAAAACCCGTGGCTGTGATGGGCACATAGACACTCTTCTCATGTATCAACGAGCAGAGGTAGGCTTTCTTGAATTCACTCTAGGATTTGAGTTCCTCTCAATGTTTTGGGTCTTTAAAAAATACTTTTAATTTTTCTAGCTGGCCGTATTTCACAGGGGCAATGTGTTCATGAGTTGGTTTTCTTGCCTGTGACACTGCATGCTCATTTGAGATGGACGTGAGAAATCCCATTCCGCCCGCTCTGTGATGTTCTCAGCCAGTGTAAACAAATCCCCAAATCCTTTGCTCACATTTGGATCCCGATCTTGGGAGCTTTTCTATGCTCTCCTCCATGGCAGGGACCAGACCTGCTTCTTCGCTGTGTCTCCAGAGCTTATCACGGTCTGGATGATCGAATCAGCAAATGGTGGTGACGTTGACTAGATTGGAGAGCACTCCCGTGCTTTGGTTGAATTCTGGGGCCTTCCTGCTCCCTTCCTGGAGAGTCCAGGACCCCTGCTGGTCTCATTTGCTACAGGATGTCCTTAACACAAAATGTGTATCTCAATTCAGTGGTTTTGTGTTGATTCCTTTGGCTTCTGTGCCTTTGGGCCTGGAGATCCCTGACCCAGGAGGAGCTCTGCAGGGCCATCGGGAGGAAGAAGAAGTCTGATGTGGTTTGGTCTTTGCTGCACCTCTTCATTCTTCTTTAATCAGCCTCCTCTGTTTTCAGTTGGTCTCCAGAATGTATTGATTCTACTTTTTTTTTTAAACTTCCCGGCTGTTCTGCCATCTTGGCTCCTCCATGTATTATCTATCTCTACTTTATTTATTTATTAAAAAAAATTTTTTTTTACATTTATTTATCTTTGAGAGATGGAGCATGAACAGGGGAGGGGCAGAGAAAGAGACACAGAATCCGAAGCAGGCTCCAGGTTCTGAGCTAGTGGTCAGCACAGAGTCTGACGCGGGGCTCGAACCCGCAAATCGTGAGATTATGACCTGATCCAACGTTGGATGCTCAACCAACTGAGCCACCCAGGCACCCCGCTACTTTCTTTTTAATGTTTATTTATTTTTGAGAGAGAGATAGAGACAGGGACAGAGACAGAAGGTGAGCAGGAGAGGAACAGAGAGAAAGAGACACAGAGTTGGAAGCAGTCTCCCTATGCTGTCAGCACAGAGCCCAATGTGTGGCTCAAACTCATGATCATGAGATCAGGACCTGAGCTGAAGTTGGCCGCTTAATGGACTGAGCCACCCAGGTGCCCCAGAATGTGTTGATTCTACTTTAAAGAGCTCACAGGTTCACACCTTCTGCCACCGGCCCACTCTTACTGCCTTGGTTCAGGTTCTGGGCCGGTCATACTCAGACGCTGTGGGAGACTCTGGATTCATCTTCCTGCCTCTGGTCTTGACCCTGCTTTTGTTCATCCACCTGGTTTTCCCGCTGTCTATGTGCTAGGCCTCCTATCCCAAGGAGAAACATCAGTCTTGTCCCTCCTGTGATTGAAACACTTTCAGTGGTTCCCCGTTGCTGCCAAGATAATCCTCTGATTCCTCAATTGGGTGTACAAGGCCTTTTATGAAGGATTCCTTGGGTATTCTTGCAGCTTTGCTCAGGTGCCCTGTTCCTTCAGCCACACTGCTCACCCTTGTTCAGGTTGCCATGCTCACTAGCATAGGCTTTGTGTTATTTCTTTGAGACACGCTGGCTTCCACCCAGTTAACTCCTGTTCATTCTTTAAATCCTATGTCAAAAGTGGCCTGGTTCATGAAACTGGCCCTGATGATTCCAGGCAGCACGAGGCCTTCCTTCCTCTGTGCTCTGTTGGAACATTGCACAGGCTTCCAAATCTAGTACTTGTCTTGCTATAATTATTTGGTTTTCCGTCACTGTCCTCAAGTGAAGTGGGTGCTCCTCGTGGGGGATTATTTTTTGTTCATACTACTCCAACTTGAAAAACCGTGCTCACAGCATCCCTGACAGATGGGATGCTCCATTTGAACACTGCCAAGAGTAGGAGAAATCACTGGATCTTATGCTTTCTATTTTCACACAACTATTCAATGTATCTATTCATTCAGTAAATACATACTGAGTAAACTACTATATGTCAGGCACTGATATAGGCACTGGGGATATAGAAATACCAAAGGGATAAAAATTCCCACCCTCTAGGAAATTTCATTCTAGTTTTTTGACTGTGCAAAAAAGAAACGAGGTGGGTACAAATCAGAGTAGTTTTCGTAATTCCATGAAAGTCAACGTGTGGCACACTGGGTTTCATAAAAATGCATGCATGCATGAATGAAAGAACAAATGAATGAACAAGCTAAAGAGACCACAAGGAAAAAAGTGTGGACCAGCCAACTAAGCTATCATCACCAAAAGGGAAAATGACTAGAAATCTGGACTGCTGACTAGCGTCATTTTCCTATGAAAATGGGAGAGATCTCCTGATCTTTTTTAGTTCTTTAGCAAATGTGTAAACCAAGCAGATGGCAGGTTTCGGGAGAGACAGAAGGAAAGTCTACTTGAATGGGTAGGCATATCCTTGGCAAGGTATGAAAGCAAGAGTCCAGGAGTGTAGGAAGTCTGTTCAGGACACGGACAGACTTTGTGGTATCCATTGTACATCACAGCTCACTATGCACTAAGAGTTGTTCTCCTGGTCCAAAGAAAGTCTCTCATGGTCAGAATTCCTGAGATGCAAATGTCAGGAATTCTTATTTTCTCTCCCAGGATTCTCAGCCTTGGCTGTACCTCAAAATCAGGTAAGGAAATTTTAAGAAACTTCAGTATCTAGGACGCCCAGAGAGTCCAGAACTTAGGTCTGGAGCTGGATCCAGGTGTCTGTGTTGCTTAGAGCTCCAAAGTTATCCTAGTGCACAGCCCCCTTCAGCCTGTGGTCCTAACTCCATCACTGCTTCCAGCTTGGTAGGGGTTGGGGGTGACTCACAGGCAGATGTAGATCCAGCAGTGGGAGAAACAGAATTTCAGCAGGCAAAGCCTTTCCTCTTCATATGTCTCTGGACCACTCTCATTGTTTGTGACATCCTAGATCTGTCAGGACTTGCAGAGGGCAAACACCTCTGGATTCTACAGAGTCCAGTAAACCTTAGAATCATAGAATCAATGAACCTTTGGGTCACAGAATTTTAGAGGCGGAGAGGATGTCAGAGGTCAGGTCCCACCTCTTAGTCCTATCAGTAGAGATTCACTGAGTGTGACCACTTGTCCTAAAAAAGAAAGATAAAAAAAGTAAGTCTTCCCAATATAGAGTTGAGCTCCCTCAGGGAGTTTCCATGAGAGTGTAGAAGGTGGAGGAAGACGGCTTTGTTGGGGAAGGCTTTCCAAAGGAGGTTGAGGGTTCTGGGGCCCGAGGTTCTTGACTTAAGGGCTCCAGATTCATACCGTAGTTTTCCACCATCCCTCACATCCCCTGGGGTTGGAAAGCAGATTTGGGCATCAGACATAGGACATTTTATAGGCCAGTAGCCCATTACTTGCTCAGCTAGTGGACTTTGGGTGTGTTCTTTGAGCCCCAATCCTCTTGTTTCTAAATTAAAAAATTTTTTTATTATTATTATTTATTTATTTATTATTTTTTAGACAGTGACCAGAGAAGGGACAGAAGGGTGGGGGGAAGAGAGGATCTGAAGCGGGCTCTGTGCTGATGGCAGAGAGCCCAATGTGGGGCTTGAACTCATGAACCATTAGATCATGACCTGGGCTGAAGTCAGATGCTTAACCGACTGAGCCATCCAGCACCCTTAAATCCCCTAATTTCTAACACAGATAATAATACTTGTCTTATCATGGGTGCTTAGGTATGAAATAGCAGCCACAAAAGCACTTAATGCGACACTGGCCATAGAGTTGGTACTTGACAAATAGATACTGTTTCTGTTGTCATTTTTAAGATGGTATATACAAAGCATGGGTTGAATAAGGCCTGCTGACGCCCTACACCACCCAGGGAGGCTCCCACATCTGATGTGATAGCCCCTAGGAGAATGTCAGCAGGGTCCCATGAGGTTTCCTGTGGTTTGGATGTTAAGAATTGGCGGGTCTTCAGGGAAGGCAAAGACGACAGCCTCATGAGATTGGAGAAATAAGAACGGTGAGAGGTCATACCACCGACTACGTCAAGGTTCTCTCCATTACGAAGCCATGCTGCACTGCAGCCACTGCCCTTCTGATTTGAGGCAGCTGGGAGGGACCAACCTGAGAGCTGAGAGCAGCACAAGCAAACGATCTTACTTCCCGTGGCATCCTTGTAGTCAGTTATTCCTGCCATTACGTATTTGTGTCTGTCTCTCACTGGAAGAAAAACGCTGTGAGGGTGGAGAGGTGGGGTAGCTCATTCGTGGCTGCACCCACACTCACTAGCCCAGAGCTTAGCCCCAAATGAGCATTCAAAGAGCCCATTTAAGCTGTTGCTAAAAACATGGATTTGATCCAATGTGCTTTTGGCAAATCCAGAAGGTAGGCTCTCCTTGACTTTTTCTTGGGCCCCCCTTTCCTTCTCTCCTCCCCTAACCTACTCTTCTCCCCTAACCTACCCTCTTATAGGGTCTGAATCCTGTGCCTGGTTCTCACGGTGCAATGGGCCAACCTAACCTGAATGTGTCCCTTCAGTTCCTTGCCTTTGGAGAGACGGGCCTGCCTGCAAACAGGGCATCTTTGTCTGAGACGACCTATGGAGACCATCCGGCCCAACATGAATTTTCCGAACGAGAAAGATAATCCCCTCGGAGGTTCATGGACTCTTTAAATTCTTACAGCCCCTAGAAAAAAAGTTCTTTCTCCTGCTTTCAGATTTGGGGCTTTGTCAGTGCTCCAGGCTGTCTTGGAGTATGGAGAGCTGCCAAGCTCATGCTGAGAATTGTACACCCAGAAAGGCTTACCTTGTCTTTCCTGGGCCCTTGCTCGAAGGGGTCCCCAAATCCGGGGTCCATACCAAGCCAGTGGTTGACACCATATGTCTTGGAGTCAGTCTGTCGGTACTCAGATGCTTAGTTTTCTACTTCCTGCAATTTTAGGCAAATTACTTAATCTTTGTGAGCTCATATTAGCTTATCTGCAAAATGGAGCATGATGCTGATAGTCCCTTCTTCACCATGAAGATTCAAAGAGATAATAATGCACAAAATCCAGCATCATTACATTTTCCTCTTTGGAGCCAATGTGACAAACTCCCTAAGCACCTGAGGTCACATCTGTCCTACTCTTGTGGGTGCAAGGGATTTTGTTCCTGTGTTTCTGGGGAGCACTGCCACAGAGAGGACTCTGTACCGATGGTCATCCCTGTAGGCAGAGGAAGTACAGACGATGCGGTGCTCTGGGACTCGGGTGACACGTTGTATCCAGTGCAGCCTGGCTGCACTCAAACTTTAATGTAAATTGGCCATGACGCCTGTGCAGGGGCCCAGATTTAGAAGCAGAGCAGGACGACTCTACCCAGGCCGGTGACAGGCCTGGAGCAGTGTTCCCATTGGAGAAAGTGGAGGGCGTAGCAGAAGGGAGAATTTGCTCAGTCTGGCCTGGTGGCACTGTTTTATTAATGATCTGGAAGAACAGAGGAACGGTGACTTTAATTAAATTTGCCAGTGATATTAAAAGATGTCAGGAGCCACTGCTGAGGACACAGACACCTTGCAGATGGCCCTGGGGGTGTGCGGAAAATAATCCAGGAAAGGGATGAGAAGTCACGGACTGGGCTGGGGCATCGGTTCAGCTGAGGAAGAAGAATGTGACATGGGGACAGAAGGTCATCATATACAGAAAATATTCCAGGCCCACCCTCTTTATCTGTATCTGCTGCGTTTCCAATAGCTCTCTCATGGATCTTCCTGCTCGGTCTGGCTCCTCCTACAGCCATCTTAGACCCTTTAGCCCAGTTGGTTTTTCTGAGATACAAATAAGACCATGTCATTCTCCTGTTTAAAATCATGTCATTGGCCTTTTACCATCTTTGGGATGAACTCCCGTCTTCTCAGCTTGGCATAGAAGACATGCCATGTACTGAGTCCTCCCTATGTGTCCAGTCTTCTGGACACTCATCTTCACCCCTCCTGCCTCACACAGAATTCCTTGTTGTTGTTAAGTTTATTTATTTTTGAGAGAGAGAGAGAGAGAGAGAGAGAGAGAGAGAGAGAGAGCGAGCCAGAGCAGGGGAAGGGCAGAGAGAAGGAGGGAGAGAATGTCAAGCAACCCCATGCTGTCAGCACAGAACCCTATGTGGGGCTCAAACTCACAAACTGTGAGATCATAACCTGAGCCAAAATCAAGAGTTGGACGCTCAACCAACTGAGCCACCCAGCTGCCCCTCACACTGCATTCCTTGTAATCCCAAGTACACAGCAGGCTTTCCCATGACTCCATGTCTTTTCTTGGTCTATCCCTTTGATGCAAAGGTCCATCTTCCTTCTTGCCTTCCTCACTTCTTTCTTTCTCTCTTCCTTTTTCCTTTTGACTACAGCTCACTCATGCTTGAAGGCTCATTTCAAGGATCACTTCTTTCAGAATGCTTCCCTCAGTCACCAAGCTGGCTCAGTGCCTTCCCCATGTTCCCACAGCATTCTTCCCATGCCTTCATCCATCATAGTAAAAATACCTATTTGTGCAGCTCTTCAGGCCTGCTGGATTGTATCTTTGAGGGCAAAGCCTGCGTCTTACTTTTCATTTTGCCCATTGACATCTAGTACCAGGCCTGACAGATGATATAGGCTTTTGCTAATTTTGTCTAACTGAAGTGATGGGGAGGAGCGTATTCAGGTAAGAGACTACGTCAGGCCACCCAGGCACCCCAGTAAGCCTGGGGACTAGGCAGGCCTACCAAATGGTTGGTCTTTCCTGTCCAAATGCATGGGTCATCATATTGCTTCTAAGACCACAGAGAACTGGAAGCTGTGAGGTGCTTGGGTGGCTCTGTTAAGCATCTGACTTTGGCTCAGGTCATGATCTCACCATTCGTGAGTTCGAGCCCTGCATTGGGCTCTGTGCTGACATCTCAGAGCCTGGAGCCTGCTTTGCATTCTGTTTCTCTCTCTCTGCTCTTCCCCCCATTTTCACTCTGCCTCTCTCCCTCAAAAATAAATAAAACATTAGAAAATTAAAAAAAGAAAAGTGGAAGCTGACAGGGCCATGGACATTTTACAAAAAAGTGGGACATCTTAGTAAAATGGAGTGGTTAAAAACATAAATTTTATGTCATCTGTGTGTGAGTTCTGGCTTTGCTATTTCCTTGCTTTATACTTTGAGTAAACGACTTAATTAAGACTTAGTTTCCCAAAATATAAAGCAGGGATAAAAATAGTACAAATCTCATAGGATTGCTATGAAGATCAAGTGAGGCAGTACTGGGCATTATGCACATGAGAAGTACTTAGATGTGTTAGTTACTGTTATTAACATTTTCACCATTTGGGAAGGTGTTAGGGCTCTCACATGGAGTCATATCCCTGAGTAGGGGCCTTTTGGAACCACAGAAGATCATCTGGGTCTCTAAGGAACTGGGGTGGTTCCCCAGTAGGTCGGGAGCTGCCTCAGTTGAGTCTGGGGCTGGAGTAATAGCATGCACACAAAAATCACTATTGGCAGTGTCCACTGTCTATCTGCAGTGTCCACCGCCCCCCTGACATCTCTGGCAGAAACCATTTCCTGGCAGGGCCGGAAGGAACAACTGGGAATTCGCAGATCATTTTCCACTGTCAATTCCAAGAACTTGATGCAGGCATTTACTAGCTACCTTCCTGCCTTGTTTTCTGTCATCTTTGCCTTCAGTTCATTTGTTTCTCAGGGAGCAGTCTTTCTTTCTTTCTTTTTCTTTTCTTTTTTTTTTTTTTAAGTTTTTAATGTTTATTTTTGAGAGAGAGACAGGCAGACAGAACAGGGGAGGGGCAGAGAGAGAGAGGGACACACAGAATCTGAAGCAGTCTCCAGGCTCTGAGCTGTCAGCACAGAGCCCGACGCAGGGTTTGAACCCGTGAATTGCAAGATTGTGATCAGAGCCAAAGTCGGACGCCTAACCAGCTGAGCCCCCCAGAGGCCCCCAGGGAACCGTTGTTCTAAAGTGGCCCCTGATTCTGACCACAGACAGCATATTTTCCAGAAAACCAGTGGTTGCAGGTGGTCTGCAAGACCTAGGAGAGCAGAGACCACGATCCTCCTAATTTCCCTGCTGGGTAGAAGTGAAAGTCCTGTCTGCTGTTCATCAGGAAAACTCTACTACCTACGCGTCCCATGTCCTTTGACTTCAGAAGGCCAGTCCTCTTCCCTAATCTGTGCGGAGCCCACCTCCTCCAGGTTGGCCGGCTCATGAGCAGCCACCTCCTGTCACCATGTTAGCTTTTGATCAAAGAGCTGCTCCAGTTGTGCCCACCTTCTGTCCCTACTGCATGGAGCTTATCAGAATCCACAAAATGGAGGGTTTTCAGAGGTCAAGGCAAAGTGCCAAGATCCTTCTCTGTCCACATTTCTCCAGGGTGGGTGAGTACCAAGCCTGTGAATAGGGTCAGTGTGTTTGTTGCAGATTATGAGAGACTTTTCAACCTTTGAATATGGATACCGAATACCTTCAGGTGCCCCGCTCTTCCATCACCCTCATAACCTCTTCTTTTCTGAGGGAGATCCAAGCCCCAAGCACCTGCTGTGATGACCCCAAGGACCTGGACCGAGGGGAATGTGGGCCTCAGCACTTGGCTGCCATTCTGGGGAACATGAAACCAAGTTAATCCATGGAGCTCTTTGGAAGGGAGACCTTCATGATTACAGTATGCACCAAGGTGGAGTGTGTCCTGAAGGGAATTTCTCTTTGAGTACAATTTAAAGAGGTCACACAGAGCCTCTAAAATCTAGTCAGGATACGTGTAGATCTCTGTATTGTTCTCTAAAGCAAATGGCTATAATCCAGGTCATAAAATGGCTGTAAAGAAGGCTGATGTCTGAGTGTAGTAGTCTGCTCAGGTGGCCATAACAAAATACCACAGATTGAGTGGCTTAAACAATAGAAATCTATTTGCTTGCAGTTCTGGAGGTTAGAATGTCCAAGATCAAGGTGCTGGCTGATTTCATTTTCTGGAGAGAGCTCTCTTCCAGGATTGCCTGTGGCCACTTTCTGGCCATGTGGTGGGGAGAGAGTGCTTTTTCTCTTCCTCTTTTTATAAGGCTTCGATCCTATCAGAATAGGACCCACCCTTCAAACCTCACTTAATCATAATTACTTCCTAAAAGCTCTATCTCCCAGTACCATTGCTCTGGGCCCTAGGGGCTCATCATATGAAAGGCGGGGTTTTGGAGACACAGTTCAGTTCATAGCACTGAGGCAGCTTCCTCGATGGCTACATTTGTTTATTCCAAAAACACAGTCACTGAGCACTCACTAAGTGACTACTTAGGATACCACGATAAACAGAATAGACACAGTCTTTGCCTCGGTTTTATTCACAGTTTCATGGATGAATTTGTTATACCCAGATTTTAATATCACCCCCAAAAACCAGAGACTACCAGGGAGACTGAATCACGTATGCAAAAGCAAAGGGTGGTTTTATTACGGGCTTAGGCTGGCCGGGCCTAAGCTCGGGCTCACAGACTTTACCAGTGCAGTGGATTCATGCTGAGAGCCCCGAACAAAGGCGGGTCAGGGCCTTTATGGGCTTGGGAAGGGGGAGTTACAGGAAATTGTAACACAGGTATAGTGACCCAATCATTATTATACAATATTATTGACAGCAGGTTTAACCATTCACATTGCCTAGAGTATTCGTTATTTTTGGCGGGACCCAATCACAACATTTAGAGTATTGACCAATTACAGAGTGGACTCAGGACCCAGGACCCTCACGTAGGCGGGACCCAATCACAACATTTAGAGTATTGACCAATTACAGAGTGGACTCAGGACCCAGGACCCTCACGTAGGGTGTCACTAGCCTTCTAGGCCTGCCTTAGAAATGTTAAGGGTGTTAGCTGGCCTTTCCTGATTGGGTGTTACAAGGGTGGTCCCTCCTGCCTTGGGCAATGTGTGCCCTTCTATTGTCTAATGATTAGAGTCAGTTTGGTTCAGACCTGAGTCCTTACAAGTTAGACATTCATTATGTAATCCCACAAATAATCATGTAATTTCAAAGTTTTCTAAGTGCCACGAAGGAAAAGGAGAGTGTGATAAGAAGACATAACAGTCTGCCATCTTTAGGAGTGAGAGTCATTTTTGGTGAGACAGTGATATTAAGCTAAGATCAAGAAACAGTCATTTCAGGCATGCATGGGTGGTGTCATGGCTGCAAAGGTCCTGAGGTGGAAAATAACTTGGTGTCGTCCAGGGCCTGACATGAAGTGCATTGTTGGTGACAGGCAGTAAGAGGGAGAGTGGCCGAAGATGAAGGGGGAGAGGAGGAAGAAGGTAGCTTGTGGGAGACTTTGTAGGTCATGGTAAAGAATCTTTCTATTAAGGATAAGAGGAAACTGCTGAAGGAGCTTCATGTAGGGAAGTGATCGTGTTGGTTTGAGGTTTTTGGAAAAGGCGACTGTGGCTGGCTGGGGAGATGGAGGGGAAAGTTCGGTCAGGAGGTCACTGCAGTAGATTCCTGAGGTGAGGAGTAATGGTGGCTGCGATGGTTGTGGTGGAGATGGAGGGAGAACCTAGGCTTCCGTGCTGGATGGACAAGGGACAGGAGCAGGGGGAGGGCCTGCCGATGAATGCTCACAGCATAGCATGAGTCACAGGGCAGATGGCGGTGGCGAGACGGGACCCAGTGGAGAAAGGGGATCAGAAGTGGAGACCAGGCCTTGGAATCCTTTAAGGTGCTGTACAGATGCAAATTAGCGTCCTTCTCTTACTCCAGACACCCCGCAGGGGTGCAGCAGAGATGGAAAATTGGGCAGGTCGCTTTCTTTCCTTTGTTTTTTAAAGCTATCACAGGGATATTTGCATTCTCCTTGCATCTGAATGAGGCAATGAGTGGAAAGATGAATCCCGTAGTTTCTGTTGAATTTCTTCCCATTCTCCTGGATTCATGCTCTGCTCTGACTGGTCTGAGGCCAGCATATGAGGCTGCGTTTCACCCCCAAATCTTGTCTACAATTAAAAAAGATGTATTTGAGAGCCACTCGCATGTTTTAGTAATAGTGATTGCTGTTTCTTGGCCCTTTCGGAGTTTGGGTTTGTCAGTTTGAGTGGCTGACAGATTTCATCTTCCTGTAACTGGATGCCTGAGCTGTTTGGTAAGCATGTTTTCATAAGAGCTGCTGGGGCCTGGGGCTGGAGCTCAGCTTTCTGGGCAGTCGGTTTAGCTCTACTGCAGGTAGCGCTCACTCCACAATCAACCCTCTTGCTTTCCCAAGAAATGTCAGGGCTACAGCGCACCTGTAGAAGTTTGGCATTTAGGGACGGAATTTTTCCCAGGTGGGCTCAATTGCACACAGAGCGATGTGTTTTCTTTTGGGGGAGTCGTCTATGAAAAAAGTTCAGTTCAGTATGTATCCTTGCCACACGTATGTTATGCAGAACTCTTGAGTAGGAAGATAGTAGGGGTAAAGAAGCCTGAAAACAGGATAAGCGGGGATGTAGATTCAGGTCATGCTTGGCCTATTTTTGGCTGATTCTTACCTCTCCCAGATAACTGGGGCTTGAGACAAGCCTGGAAGGGTATCACTTATGTTTTCATTAC
The DNA here is from genome assembly GCF_006229205.1 of Suricata suricatta. Classification (NCBI taxonomy): domain Eukaryota; kingdom Metazoa; phylum Chordata; class Mammalia; order Carnivora; family Herpestidae; genus Suricata; species Suricata suricatta. Next base: position 30,060,338 of record NC_043708.1, read on the forward strand.
CAATATTCCCGGCTATTTTAAGCCGTTCTTCAACTGAGTCTTCACCAGATGGTCCTGTGGACAGAGCAGCTCTTTGTGCTTCCCATTGACATCTTTTTTTTTCCCCAGTGAGAGACTGCCCCATATGTTACTGCAATATGTCGCTCAAGGTGACATATCAGTTTGTATTGGTGGGAACCCACCATTTGCTGTCCCCCTTTTCCTCATGCCTTTTCCTGCCTCTCTGGTCTTTTTTAGGTCTCTGGCCCATCGGGAGGACCATTGGTGCTGCAGTGGAAGCCAGCGGCTAAGTCTTGTGTATGGCGTGGTTAAGGTTACAACCTCTCACCTCTGCCTTCCTCCATTTTGGGCTCATTACTTTTGTGCTCTTCCTGAATGGTCTTCGGGCAGAGGCTGGTGGCTCAGGGGATGTGCCCAGCACAGGGCAGAACAATGAGTCCTGTTCAGAGTCCTCGGACTGCAAGGAGGGTGTCATCCTACCCATCTGGTATCCGGAGAACCCTTCCCTTGGGGACAAGATTGCCAGGGTCATTGTCTATTTTGTGGCCCTGATATACATGTTCCTTGGGGTGTCCATCATTGCTGACCGCTTCATGGCATCTATTGAAGTCATCACTTCTCAGGAGAGAGAGGTGACTATCAAAAAGCCCAATGGAGAGACCAGCACAACAACCATTCGGGTCTGGAATGAAACTGTCTCCAACCTGACCCTCATGGCCCTGGGTTCCTCTGCTCCCGAGATCCTTCTCTCTTTAATTGAGGTGTGTGGTCATGGATTCATTGCTGGTGATCTGGGACCTTCTACCATCGTAGGTAGTGCAGCTTTTAACATGTTCATCATCATTGGAATCTGCGTCTACGTGATCCCGGATGGAGAGACTCGCAAGATCAAGCACCTCCGAGTCTTCCTCATCACTGCTGCTTGGAGTATCTTTGCTTACATCTGGCTCTATATGATCCTGGCAGTCTTCTCTCCTGGTGTGGTTCAGGTTTGGGAAGGCCTTCTCACTCTCTTCTTCTTTCCAGTGTGTGTCCTTCTGGCCTGGGTGGCAGATAGGCGACTGCTCTTCTACAAATACATGCACAAAAAGTACCGCACAGATAAACACCGAGGGGTTATCATAGAGACAGAGGGTAACCACCCCAAGGGCATTGAGATGGATGGGAAAATGATGAATTCCCACTTCCTGGATGGGCACCTGGTGCCCCTGGAAGGGAAGGAAGTGGATGAGTCCCGCAGGGAGATGATCCGGATTCTAAAGGATCTGAAGCAAAAGCACCCAGAGAAGGACTTAGATCAACTGGTAGAGATGGCCAATTACTATGCTCTTTCCCATCAGCAGAAGAGCCGCGCCTTCTACAGGATCCAAGCCACCCGGATGATGACCGGCGCAGGCAATATTTTGAAGAAGCATGCAGCAGAACAAGCCAAAAAGGCCTCCAGCATAAACGAGGTGCACACCAATGAGCCCGAGGACTTCATCTCGAAGGTCTTCTTTGACCCATGCTCTTACCAGTGCCTGGAGAACTGTGGGGCCGTACTCCTGACAGTAGTGAGGAAAGGGGGGGACATGTCCAAGACTGTGTATGTGGACTACAAAACAGAGGATGGCTCTGCCAACGCAGGGGCTGACTATGAGTTCACAGAGGGCACTGTGGTTCTGAAGCCAGGAGAGACCCAGAAGGAGTTCTCTGTGGGCATCATCGACGATGACATTTTTGAGGAGGATGAACACTTCTTTGTGAGGTTGAGCAACGTCCGCATCGAGGAGCAACCAGAGGAGGGGATCCCTCCAATAGTACTCAATAGTCTTCCATTGCCTCAGGCCATCCTGGTGTCCCCTTATGTGGCCACAGTCACCATCTTGGATGATGATCACGCAGGCATCTTCACTTTTGAATGTGACACAATTCGTGTCAGTGAGAGTATTGGTGTCCTGGAAGTCAAGGTTCTGCGGACATCAGGTGCCCGGGGCACAGTCATCGTCCCCTTTAGGACGGTAGAAGGGACGGCCAAGGGTGGTGGTGAGGATTTTGAAGATGCATACGGGGAGCTGGAGTTCAAGAATGATGAAACTGTGTAAGTAACCTTCCCATATTCTATCCCACCTCATCCCTTGCCATCTCCTCCTGTCGTTAAAACTCTTCCTTGTGTCGTGTTAATGTCAGACTTGGGTTCCAGCACAGGTGTGCAGGATCAGCAGGCACTCCTGGCAGGTTCCACTTCCAAACCTTCCTTCAGTTTTCTCACTTTACATTATTTCTGGGCAGGGAATCCTGTGGCAGGAGCTAAGGACACAGAACATTCCATTCATGGGAACTCAGAATGATGGCCGGTCGAGGTGTGGGGTGACAGAAGTTTTGATGTCAGATTTTGGAGAATTCTCGTGACTCTCCTTCCTCCTCTCCTCATGCCGAGGGCTCATATGAACCTCGGGGCTGATCCTTTCCATTCTGAGGTAGCGCCAGCCCAGTCAGGACATCCTCAGGGACGCAAGGGGCATTGGCTTTTTCTTCCCCTGGGACCATATTGCTGTTGTATCCTATAATCAGATTCCAGGCGTCTCTCCTTCAATTTGGAAATTGCAAAGTTGATTGACATTTGGCAATCACTGTACATGCCCATAGACTGTTTTATGGTGTGAGGCCTGCCCCGTCTAGGTGAGATGGGTCAGTGTAGCTTGGGTACTGGAGGAGTCCTGCAGTAGCAGAGTTCCCAGGGCAGTGGCCACCTGCCCTTAGTCACAGGTGTGAGCTCCAAAATCTGGCTACGCAACGTAGTAGCGAACTATGGGAGAAAATACATCTTCAGTGTGGTCACCTCTCTTCATAGTCTAGAATGCTCCTGGAACGCTTCTCAGGTTAGTGGCCCATTGAGTCCTTCAGACACGGTGGTTATTGCACTTCGATGACCTTGAACACAGTAAGGGCTTTCCCCATTGAGCCTTCTTGTACTGGGTATTCTGTTTTTGTTTTTGTTTGTGTTTTCTCAGATGGATAGCTTTGAAGAAGAAACAGGATGACTTTCCCCAGGATTTGCAGGGTGGCCGAGAAGGTGGGGGTGAGAACGGGTAAACTTGTCTCTGAATTCTTGCTCATGTGCCCAAACAATAAGCAGAAACAGGAGGAGGAGTGAAGGACAAAAGGGGCATTGAGGAAAGGGAGGGGGAGGTCAAAGTACTCCAAGAACCTGCTAAAAACACCTTGAGTGGGAAATGAAAACTCTTGTGAGAAGGTGAAGGAAGGAGGGAGCACACAGAAAAGGGATCCCATAGCACCGAAGGAGAGGTATCAATAGAAATGCTTCCTCCCAGGTCCAGTCACATGGCTGGGCTCAAAGGGGTGCTGACTGCAGAGCTGAGTAAGCCATCCGGGGACCTCTGTTCTTGTCCTCCCTCAATTCCTTCCACTAATGTGACTTTGGGCAAGATGTTTAGTTTCAGCTCTAGAACTGCACTGTCTCATCTGCAGAGTGAGACCAACAGTCCTTTCCTTACCTGGAGGCAGGGTCAGATCCTTTTGCAGTTCCTGCCAGCCCCAGGGTTTTCTGAACCATAGACAAGGGAACCCAAATCAGGTCCTGGTTGCACAAACCAAAGATGGAACAGGGGTACTGTCTCCCAAAATGAAATAGCCATTGACAAATTGATTTATTAGAGCCCTTTTAGCTGGGAGGGATAATCATTTGTTAGCGTAAGTAAAAACCTGGGCTTCTAGAGAATACATTCCATTTATATGTGCTCTTGAGAGAGTGTTCGTACAAATGAAGGACAGGCTTTTGCTGGGAATACGAGCTCCATGCAACTTCACAGGCTTCTGTCAGTGTCAGTAAATGAGAGGTTTTTGTTGAGCATTCAGTGATATCGAGACCACCACACTGGCCCTGATTTGACAGACTAGTGATTTCTCCAATTCAGCACCTATCCACCAAAGGCGCTCAAAAGGAATTTTAGACAGATCAGAGGCTTGGCTCCCAGTTTCTCGGTCCCATTAAAGCATCAGCTGTGCACTTTAGATCTCTGAGTATGACTAACCCTTCCTCAAAGCTCTTTGCGGTTTCAGCTTGAATGCTATCTTGGTGTAAATGGACCTCATGAATGATCACTCCTGATATTGGTTCTAAGTGTATATCAGCCTCCACACATTTCCCATTCTGGTCCAGGTGTTCCAGGGTTTGGTGAACGAGCTGTGTTGCCATCTCTTCCTCCACGTTAGTTTTTAGACTTCAGTAGACTTTTGACTACCTTTTTGGTTTTCTTCATTGCAGAGAATGAGTTCATAACCTGCTAGTCTGTCTTCACATCGTAGTCCTACCCTTGAAACTGTAGATTGTAATTTCACAACTAGAAGCAGTATGATGTAACAGAAAAACCATGGGCTCTGTGTACTTTGGGTGAAGATTCTGGCTCTAGTTCTGATTTAACCGTGTATTTGGGGGAAATTTTATTAATTTATGAGATTATTTCTTCATTGGTAAAATAGGGATAATAATATTTCTCTTAGAGGGGTGTTATGATTCAAAATACTATATGCAGTGCTGTGTATATATGGCTAGTGCTCAGTAAATGAGGCCATTAATAATAGCAACAATGAATTAACAATGTTTTTCAGAAGACACTATTGAGGTGATCGGGCTTCTTGAATCTCTCTGTAACCCTAATTAATAAATGTTATTTTTTGGTTATTGTGAATATTCCTAATCTAAACTCCCCCCCCCCAAAATAAAATAAATGCCCAAAATACTAAAGCCAGAAAGAACCTTAGAATATCTTCTAGAGTAGCATTTCTCGAATTTTAACATGCTTCTGAACCACCCAGGTTTATGGCTAAACCTGGCTAAAATGCAGATTACGAGTCAAAAGGTTGAGAGTAGGGTTTGAGATTCTGCATTTCTAATAAGCTCCTGATGCTCTTGGGTCCAACTTAGAGTTGAAGGGCTTTAAAGCTCTTAGCCAAACCATGAGACCCAGGAAGGAAAGTGGCTTTTCTTTTTTTTTTTTTTTAATTTTTTTAATGCTTTTTATTTATTTTTGAGAGACAGAGAGAGACAGCTGGAGCAGGGGAGGGTCAGAGAGAGAGGGAGATACAGAATCTGAAACAGGCTCCAGGCTCTGAGCTAGCTGTCAGCACAGAGCCCGACGCGGGGCTTGAACCCACAAACCGTGAGATCTGACCTGAGCCGAAGCCAGATGCTCAACCGACTGAGCCACCCAGGCGCCCCGGAAAGTGGCTTTTCAAATGACTTCTTTAATTGAATCAAGAAGGCTTGCTTTCCAGTTTTTAGCTTGTAACTCCCAATTTAGCTAGAACCCAGCTCCTACCCTGAGACCTTGCTAATTGCAGTGCCAACCTGGAAACTGAAATTGAAACCCTCAGGGTACCTAGGCGGAAGCTGTGTGATGCCTGGAGCAGTTCCAACTTCCAATCCTTCCCTCTCTGTGCAACTTTCTTTGCCCACCTGGCTCGGGAGCACTGCTGACCTTGCCCGCACTACACTCTTCTGAAAACCTATTCAGGTTGAAGCCAGGCCTGTGCCCTCTCAGAGCTATTGGGTGGTGAATCCACTCATTTGGTTTTATTTCACGCTTTACTTCTTACCTGATGTCCTTAGCACCACAGTAGGGTAGACAACCATGAACTTTGAAGTCTGACCAACAGATGTGAATCCATCACTCACCAACTGTGTAACTTTGAACAAGTCCTTTCATCTGGCCAAGCCGCAGATATTTTGTTGGAATGACAGGAATTATAGTATCCATCCTCCAGGGGAGTGATAAGTACCATATACAAATATGAGGAAAATGCACCTTAAGCATGGTGCCTTCTCAGAAAAGGTGCTCAGTTGTTCAACAAACATTTATTACATGTCTGCTACGTATTAGATGCATTATGAGGTCCTGGAGATAAGTAAATAGGACAAGTTGGTTTTTCAGGTCTCAAGGATCTTCTCTAGTGAAGGGGATACTGGGTATGTAGACAAACCAAAGCACGTGGGGGCAGTTGAGATAAGCTCAGCAAAAGAGAAAGGAAAGCTCCTTGCGGTGTGTGTGACACCACTGGTTTCGAAAGCAGCCTTCGCCAAGGCTGCAGGAGTGACGCAGATGAAGCGGGGTGGGTACCCGATGACCTTAAACCCACATTACAATAAACTCTCCACATTTGCGAGAGATCCTCTTGACAATCTTCATGCTCTAGAAGAATCCCCACCTTTGTGACTTCCACTAAAGTACATCCTTAGAATTATGGCTTTCGAGGCTACCGCAGACAATAAGAAAACCTCGTGGAGATATCTGGATCTATATGCGGGTTGCTGGCACATTAAACTAAATTAACTAAACTCACTAAACAATGTGCCTGCTCCTGGATCCCAGGCTCACAGCATGCCTCTGCAAAATAAGAGAATATTGCAGCTCATAGACCTTTGGGGTCGCTGAGAATAGTCAGAGTCACTGACGTCAAACAGGCAAATGTCAAGGTCTACTGTAATTAAATGGCATAGGCCGCCTTCAAAGAAGAATGGAGTATTAGCTGTGCCACGTAATTTCCAACAAAATTAGAATGCAAAAGCCAGAAAGCATCTGACCTCCCACTGACAAATTATGAAGCCGAGGTTCAGAGAGGGGAAGTGACTTGTCCAATATCACACAGCTAGGCAGGATAGAAAGTTAAGAGTTGGCAAGGACTTAGGAGAGGCTACCGATTTAATGTCTCTCCCTCCCTGTTTGGACTTTCTTATTTTTATCCACCACAACAATGTTCACTTTGGAAAGTGCATAGACATTCTCAGGTGAAAGGCGCTGTGGAAATACAAATCCAACAGTGTTATGTGACTAATATCTTAACTAAGAATAATAACGTATTATGAACTATTTTTAATCTCTTGGTTCACCTTGAGACTGTTCAGGAAGAAAACTACTGAGCCCATGGGGGAAAAAAAGCCATCTTAGTGATTTACTGAGAAAAGGTGACAAGGATAGCTGGGACATCTTGTAGGCAGTGCTGGTACATTGCAGACAAGACCTTCTTGCATGACATTTTTTTTTTTTTCCAAAATGATGCAGGCCATTCACTTCCAGAGGTGCTTTTTCTATAATGTTTCAACCTCAGGGAATCTCTCCATCAAAATCTGGAGGGCTCCAGAACACAGTCTGCACTTTCTACAATTTAGCTAAAACACACTAGGCCTTTTCCTTGTTCTCTGGTGTTAAGACAGACTCTTCCCTTGCCAGCTAGGGGGATTATTTGCCCTGAGAATGCCCTTCCTGTGTTTGAGAAAAGTTACAAGCTGCAAGCTTTGCGATGGTGGGAGGAGGGCGGAGGTTGCTGCCATTCTCTCTCAGGTGGTGTCCCTTCCTTTCTTGTTTCTTCTGCCTTCAGGGCCAGACTTCTGGTAAAAAGATCTCTCTGCAGCTTTAGGTAAATAGTCGGTCACCAGGACCCATGGCTCTGTGGAACTCACGGAGGAGCTATGTACTTGGCTCCAGTAAAGGGGAGAATCTGTATCGAAGCCAGCTGTTGAATGAGGCGCTTAACAGTACAACGGACATCTCAAATAGGGTAGTTCCGCTATAGTTCTTTTCCTTCTGGACCCAAAGGAGTGATGAGGTTATGTGGCTATGTGGCCTTCTTAGAAGGAGCTTTGAATATTGTACCCAGAAAGGCCCTGATATTTTCTTTCATCTTAATTACCAAAACTGTCAAAGATTATGTCAAAGAAGGGCATACTCTGGTGTGCCTGGGTGGCTCAGTCATTGAGCGTCTGACTCTTGATTTTGGCTCAGGTACATGGGTTTGCTCTCAGCATGGAGTCTGCTTGGAGTTCTTTTTCTCCCCTCCCCTCTCTGCCCCTTCCCTACTTGTGCTCTCTCTCAAAATAAATAAATAAACTTGAAAAAAAAAAAGGAAGGACATATTCCAATTCCAAGATTCACAAAGCTCCCAAGTCTACTGAAACTTACACGTTTATAAAAATCTCCAGAAGCCCAGAGCCTTCCTGGTAAATTTGTTTTAGGGTCTAAGGTGCAGGGTGTCTCAGCAACATTTGATCGCTCAGCCATTCCCTTTACCTGACTTGGTCAGAGATCCTATACAGTAGAGCATCCTGTGTGCCCGTCCCTGTTCTTCTCGCACTGGCTTGGCCTCTGGTTTGAGGCAGCTCAGTGCTGTGGGGTTGGGAATACCACCAGGGAGAACATTAGGTTGGCGTGAGGAGAAAGGAATATTGTGATTGGAGAGGATCACGTGACTGGCCAGTCAAGAAATGAAATAGACTTAGCCTCAAAGAAGGCTTTCTTTCTTAGAGAGGAGCTAGCTGGGCTTCGGGCAATATTAATAAAGGGATACGTACTGTCATGAGCCTTCTTATTTTGTCTTGACTTTTCTGGTTCGTAAGATCAAAGTTTCCTTGTTCATTCACAAGAAAGAGAGCAAAGGGACAAAGCAACGTGGGTGAGGGGGCAGGACTTTCTAATTGTCCAACCTTGCATCACCTTCCCAGATATATCATTGTTTTCTTGGTTTTTTTTTCAAAGAGAAACTAGGTGTGCCTCTGTGGCTCGGTTGGTTAAGTGTCTGACTTCAGCTCAGGTTATGATCTCACGGTTTGTGAGTTCGAGCCCTGAGTTGGGCTCCATGCTGGCAGCACAGAGCCTCCTTGGAATTCTCTCTCTCCCTCTCTCTGCTCCTCTTCCATTCTTTCTCCCTCATATTGAAATTCTGCACAGTCCAGAAGCATTTTGCAGGAATCAAATGCTTTGAGGGTTTTGCTAAATGACCATGAAGGAAGGCACTAGGTAAACATTCTCAGGTGGCATGGTAGTTAGCATTCATAGGAATTATATTCCCATCCCTCCCACCTACCAGGTACCCAAGTAGGAAGTTACCTGTATACAGAGAAGATAAAGTTGAAAGCAGAACTTACTCATTATGGAGAAATTTTTTTTTTCTGAAAACAGCGTCGCCACGTGGTACGTATATACATTTGAGCTCAGCTACGGATGTGGCACCTTCCTGGCCCCGTCGAGCATGGGCACGGCCTGCTTAACCTGAGCCTGAGCCCAGGCTGGTCACCACTTGGTGGGTAGGGTCATAAACCAGTTCTTTATGACACAGACCCATGCTCTGTCATGGGTCCTTTAGTCGGTGCTTTCAAAATGAGTGACATCTTGATAATAACTCAAACTCAGGATATGAGCGTAGAACAAAATTATGGATTACAGATGACTAATGCAGCTGCTTCTTCCCCATAGTCCATCTTGTTCCAGAGCCATTGACCTTGATCTGTTACCTTTAGATATTGTCCTTGTGAATCCCACACAGTTTCTCCTTGTGAACCCCACTGTCAGCTGACCCTCTCTGTCTGAGCTGTGGTCATCTGGGACGTGCTCACGGCCCTGGCGGCAAATCCTCATGTGTTTGCCATATTTCCTTGCTCACACCTTACTTCCTATTGGAATACTTTTTTCTTACACTCGCAGTCTCTTCTAAATGCGCTGTGGTGCATCATCTCTTTCTCTACTGTACACCTTCCAGGCACTGGCAACACGAGAGCTGTGGTTCCCACCCCTGTCACACTCAGTGCCTTCCTCCCCACTTCCTTTCCACCTTCTCCTCCGTTATTCTTATCCCGCACACTGCTGACATCTGTACTCGGCTTGCCTCGTGTCTACCGTCTGATCTGTGATTTCTTCCAGCGATCAAGAGTGAGCTGTAGGCATCCCTTAAGAAAGCCTGTCATTTGGACAGAGAGAATGAGCTTCACGATAATACTGAGAAGACTGATCTCCCCCAGGTAGCAAACCACTCGCTGTGTGCTCTTTTTCCCTTAACCACAAAGTCTCTGCCTGACTTTATGTATGTTGAGACAGTAGGGCTGAACTGTAAGGATCAGCGTAGACTAGAACTGGTAGCAGAAAGCTGTCAGGCAAGGGAGCCCTGGGGACCACCTTCTCTTTCTGATGCTCTCCCCGCTGGGTCACAGGGTCTCCGTCTCCAGGCAACTCTGCTTCTGTTGGTGGCCTTCTCCCTTATTGCTTCCTAGCTTGCTGTGATGCCTCATAGACCAACTGTCTTACTTCATGGCTTCTCTCTCCATTTAGCTCTCGGCTCCTACCTGGAAAGATCTTATGCCTCAAATTCTCAAAAGAGGGATCTCATGGGTCCATTTTTTTGCCAGCTTGGCCATGTCAAGGGTCACTGGCCAGATATGTCTTGGTTGCTGAGTCGAGCCAAGCTCTCTTTACCCCAACAGTTAACCTACCATAACCAGATGACAGAGTAGAACAATGAAGTTGCCATGTGGACTCCATGGTAAGCTTCTGAAGCAGCTGTGTCTATAAGTGGTGGGAGTGTCCCTTAGAAGAAAGTCCCAAGTGTGACAATCATCTGTCACCCCGAAACTGGCACATATAGGGTTTGCAGTGTCTCAGACAGAGCCCTGATTTTACCATGGTCTGTGCTGGGGCAGTAGGCTGGCAAATGAGAGAAATAGCCACCTCTGGAGGCCCCAACCCGATCAAGTTCAAGCTGACTGCAGACTGAGTAACCAAGGGTAAATTGGCCTCTGCTCGGATCAACAGAAAACATTCCTAGTGGGTGATGTTCAGCGGCACAAATCTCAAGGCTACCAGGGTCATTTCTCCCCCTTTACCCTCTTCTGATCTGTCCTCTCCAGAAGACTAGCGTCAGAAGGTGAGCTGCTGTCATTTTCGGGTGTGTTATTTGGGTCCTGAGTCACTTTCAAAGCCTCCTCCTGGGTGTGGGTTTCCAGGCTGGCTTGTGTTCCTGGCCAAGACAGACAGCTTTGCCACCTCCCATGCTTGCCAGGGACAGAGTGACAGCCTCTTTTGCCACCCCACCCCTGCCAGACAGCTGGTCAGCTGGACTTAGCCGGAGCCATCAGGCACCCCCTTCTTTGTCTCTGGAGCTGTAACTTGATGCGTTTCCAGGAACTCCCCGGAAGCCAGAGTATTCCCATCTCCAGGTGGCACAGTGTGTGACTTTGTCAGCTGCCTGTGTTCCCGGGCACAGGGCTGGGGTGTAAGACAGGATTCCATTTGTGTCAGCTGCAGTCAGTTCACAGTGACAGTGACTGTCCAGGGGACCATCTTGGAAAGGATTTTTGAGGCTGTGTCTGGGCTCACCTGGGGCTGTATGAAGGGAAGGCCAACTTTCTGCCACCTCTAGGCCTGGGAGGACAGGTGGAGGGAACTCCATGGGAAAAAGGAACTCAGAGTCTCCATTTCAGCGAGGGGCAGTAGTGTGAGGTTGCCACCGTCTCTAATATGGCTCCAAGCCTAAGAAATCACTCTCTTCATCCTTCACAATGTGGAACTTTCTTCCGGTCCCTGGATAAATCCATAAATGCCCATTGGACACATGAAGCAGATCATTTACTTGTCAGACCATAATCTTCCAGAGCCCCTGCTAAGCTAGTGGGTTTCACCATCTGGACCCGTGATTCCCAGTCTGCTCCCCATCACAGGCCATTTTAATTATCTGCCCCTCCTTGTGGAACCCATATTTTAGAAGATTCACTGAAAATTAATTAGATTTTCATTTTTTGCCCATAAAAGATAGCAAAAGGTAACTCATGTTACTACAACGAGTTAATTTAATTCTAGCCAAAGCAAAGAGAAATGACATTTTAATTAACCCATGTGGACTGCTGGGAGAAGTACACTTTCTAGTTGGGGGGGTGGTTGGGGAGTGAGTAGAATGAACATAGCCAAGGGCTGACTTTCAAAGTAACTGTCTGATGTGACATGCTCTAAAAATATTAAGCACTCATTGTTTAAAGTGATTTTGATGAAGGTGACCTCTTGGGAAGATCAGGATACTGGAGAATATATCAGAATATATCAGAGTAAAGGGCATAGTATTTGGTTACTCACCATTATTCAGACTTGGGGAGAAAAGACTATGACTGTTATTATTTTTGAGTCTAAGAAATAATGAAGTAATTTGCCCAAAACACAGGGATTTAAGGGCAAGTGTCTTCTTGAGGTGCCTGGGTGGCTCAGTCGGTTAAGCATCCGACCTCGGCTCAGGTCATGATCTCCTGGTTCATGAGTTCAAGCTTTGGGCATCGGCTCTGGGCTGACAGCTAGGAGCCTGGAGCCTGCTTCAGATTCTGTGTCTCACTCTCTCTCTATCCCTCCTCTGCTCGTTCTCTGTCTCTCTTTCAAAAATAAATAAACATTAAAAAATTTTTTTTAAACCTAGATCTTCTGTTTTTAAATCACATATTCTTTCTACTAGATTCCACATTTTAGCATCAGAATAAGGTCCTGAAGCTGAAAGCAGAGGGCTTTCTTCTCCTCATGTGGAAGAGGTCCACTCCCCATCCCTTCCTTAACAGGAAGAGTTGGCTGCTTTCCTTTTAATTCAGGGGCACCTGGGCTTAGGAAAGGTGGCAAGGGCCAAATAAACTCCTTAAGGCCCGGCGCAGAAGTCTGGACTCCTCACCTGTGACCACTGGCTCCGCCCCACTGGTGCCCAGGCCCCTGCACTGAGGGTTCTTGTTTGTGCCTCTTCACCATCAGCAACTACCAACAGATGATGCTTTTCCTGCTGCCTGGGGAACAGGACCATGCACTCAGATATTGGGGGGGGGGGGGGCACTCCTTTGAGATGGTGCCTGTCAGCCTCATGTCTGAGGGTGTCCAGGACCAAGGGTTGGAGGGAGGGATGATAAGAGGGAGCAGGAGGGGCTGTGGCAGAGCCCCCCAAGAGCCTGTGAGGGGCTCAGTCAGTGAGGCTGGAAGCAACAGGAGAGTGGAAGCAAGAGGCAGGTGTTCGGCACCCAGGGTACAACCAGCAAACATTGGGGGGCTCACACTGTGAGTGGACACAGCGAGAAGAGGCCCAGTCCCTGTCCTCAGGGAGTTCCCAGTCTGGCAGGATTAGAAGTTTGTTGAAGGAGTTGTGTGTATGGAACTTAAGAAAGAAAGCAAACGATCAAAGTGGAGCGGGGGGTGGAGAGAGAGAGAGAGAGACAAACCAAGAAATGGACTCCTAACTATAGAGAACAAACTAATGACCACCAGAGGGGAGGTGGGTGGGGTATGGGGGACATAGGGGATGGAGACGAAGGAGTGCACTTGTCATGAATACTGGGTGATGTGTGGGAGTGTTGGATCACTGCATTGTACACCTGAAACTAATGTAACACTGTATGTTAACTAATTAGAATGTAAATAAAAACTTGGAAAAAACCCGTCTTCTATAGAAGTGGGGGCCTCCTCAAGCTGTCGCCTCACAGAGGTATTGCCACCGGCCTTGGTTGGGATTCAGTTTGGAGGTATTTGAGGTGACTCCTCCTGCAGTCACCCCAGAAGGACTCATTAAGAAGAATTGCTGGAGCACCATTTTTATGAATGGCTGGAGTGCGGATAACAATCCAACTCCTGATCTGGGCTCAGGTCATGATCTCATGGCTCGTGAGTTCAAGTCCCACATCAGGCCCTGTGCTGACAGCATGGAGCCTGCTTGGGGTTCCCTCTCTCCCTCTCCCTTTGCCCCCTGTGCATAAAAAAATGAAAAGAAGAATGCTAATTGGCTTGGCTTGTGGGGCACACACAGACGTAAGTGCGAATTGGCCCCAGGAGTAAATGGTACCCAGCCAGGCCACGTCCTCAGACCAGAACAGCGGCCAGTTCTTCCCCATGCCTATCACGTATCATAGAGACACTAAAAAAAAAATGTCTATTGAATGACTGGATGAACGAATGAAAGAATGAAGGGACAGAATGAATTCCTGGCATGTCCTCTGGCTCTGTACCACTTCCAGTTTGCAGCCAGCCCGGAGGGACATGGGACTGGAACTCACTTCTAAGGCCTGAAGACCAGGGACCCACTGCTGTCCATGCACACTTCCTCTCCTCTCCCAGTTTCAGCAAGATCCATGGGGCCCTCCGGGCTCAGGCATCCCTGAACTTCCCCACACCCCAACCCCTGCCTGGCACCAGCTCCACCAGGGTCTGTTCCTGGACAGCTTGGCTCCCTCCGAGCACAGGCTGCCTTTCCTGCTCAGGAGACACCCTGTAATTTGATTAGGAGCTCCCTCCAGGGAGCATGTAATTATGTCCTATCTGGGCCTTGTAATGACAGCCCCCTGCCTCTGCGCAGGGAGCTGCCCAGCTCAGCTACCCAGAACCTTTCCCTGGGAGGGAACTAATCTGCTTAGCCCAGATTGGATGCAGCTCTGCAGAGTCCGCACCAGCAGAAAGAAGGGAACCTGGGGGTCGATTCCATCCTGCTCTGTGATTTGCCATGAGCCCCCTGCCCAGGATTGTTCTTGGCTGAGTGGGAGGCTGAAGACCCCATTCTCCTCTCATGGTCAGAGCCCCTAGGTGTCCCCCAGCCCTCCTGGATGTTAGAAGAGAGAGGAAAGGAGACTGAAGGCATTTGCTTGTTTTCCTTGGTAGCTTGTGTGGAGGGGGGGGTTAGGTGGATTGAGGTACCTGGCATTTTACCTGGATGTTTCCAATGTTGCATGGTGGTGAGGGGGAGGATGCCTGCTGTTTCGAACCTTTGTTCCATGTGTGACTTTCTTTGCTCCTTTGGGCTTGATTTCTGTGAAATGTTTTTGATGGGGCAGTGCCTCAGTGGACACTGACTGCTCAGGGTTGCCCCCTCCTTCCACCTTCCTGTGTCTTGAGCCTTCCTCTTGAGGAACTCCAATCCTTCTCTTGCCGTTATGTGGGATCCAAAATGTCATTGGCCACATGTACTGGGTTTAAAAGTCCCCCCACCAACCCACCAAAATCTATGTCTACTCAGAGCCTGGATCCTATGACTGGCATCCTTATAAGGAGGCTATGTGAAGGCAGACAGGGAAGAAGCCCATGTGACAACAGAGGACAAAGATGTGGAGGAATGCAGCTACAAGCCAGGGGGTGCTAAGCATCAAACACCAGGAGCTAGGAGACAAGCACGGAATCGATTCTCCCTCAGAACCACCGAGGAAGGCATCAACCCTGCCAACACCTTGATTTCAGACTTGTAGCTCTCAGACCTGTGAGAGAAAACATTTTTGTTGTTTGAGGCTACCAAGTTTGCGGTAATTTGTTATAGCAGCTGCAGGAAGCTAATACCCAAGCCCTGCATAATGCCTACCCTACCCTTCAGTGAGGGACCTCTCGCTCATGGCTGAAGGACAGGTGCAGAGGAGAGCCCCCCACCCCCACTGCCGGTGGGGTTAACTGTCCTCAAATGTGCTCCCAGGGCAGAGGAAGCCAGACCTCATTTAACAGCTTATCTATGGACTATAATTGTTAACCTTTGGATTCCTGCTTGTAAATTATCTGAGGGTTCAGAAAAAAATGGCTACTTTCTCTAAGCCATTTACCTAAATCAGTTTAGTTACTTTATTCCAGCTGTTATAATGGCCTCCTCTTTTGTCTTCCAGTCTTCTCGGTCCTGGTCCATTGGTAGTTCTTAAATAACTGCCCAGAGGCTCTATGAACTGCATGCCCATTCCTCCCTTCCTCCCTTCCCACCCTTCCAATGGCTAAACTCTGGGCCACTGACAATGCCCCACTGTGTGGTCAAGTCTCTTCCATCTTGTCACTGGAAGGCAACAGAAAGGCCTGTTCTCCAGATCCTGTCTCTGGCATCCCCTGGTGCCTTTCGGCTGGCCCTGAGATGCAAGTGTGTTACCTGCTTGGCCTGAAATGCAGATACGTTGCCTTCTTCCTTCTTCAAAGTGAAGTAGGCCTGGCTGGGACAGGACAGCCTCAGAGCAAGTGAGCCATGACCGTAATGTAGGGAGGGTGGCACTCAGGTGAGTAGGGGGCACAGGATGAGCAGCAGACAGCTGGAAGACAAGATTTTGCTTTATCATCAATGAGAGCACCAATGACAGAGGCCTTAAGGGCAACAATGTGGCTAGGAGCCCATATACACATAGGAGAGTAATAGGGCAGAGTGATTAAGTGCATACACCAGGTGTCACACGACCAAGTTGGAGTCCCAGCACGGCTACTTAGTGGTGACGGGAGCTGGGGCAGGTTACCTAACCTTTCACTTTTCTCATCTATGCAATGTGGATAATAATAGTACCTCCCTCATAGGGTTGACATGAGGATTAGAAACGACTGTCAGATATTTAACATGGTGCCTAGTCTAAATCACTCATCAGGCGTATTGGGCTAGTTATCAGTTAAGTAATTAACTAATAGGATCTTGGCCATGTCACAGCCACTCTGACCTATGTGAGCCAGCATTTTGCTCAGGTTCCCCCATTAGTAATTATATTCCCACTCTGAGCCCAAGGTGAGCTTTTAGGAAGAGACCGTTGATCTAAAGATAGAAAGTCAAAGAGTCTTGTCTGGAGGAAGGTGGAGGGAAATATCATTATCCGGGATTTCTTTGACGATGTCAGGGAACATGACAGGCTGCTCTCTCTTTGCAAAGCAGCCTCAGGCCGAGGTGAGAGGTGACCTTGGGGTTGATCCCTCTGCATCCTGAAGTGGACTTTATGGGATTTGTTTGGGAGATGAAGGGAAGGAAAGAAGGAACTTGGTGAGAGAAGGAGAATAAAAGGAGAGGAGGGGCAAAAGGATCCTTACATGTGAAATCACTTGCCGGTGGACTCTGGGGCTGGGACAACTACAATAATTATAGTTCAGGCTCCTGAGGGTCCTTGGCATGTAGGTGGTGTCACGGCCTCTCACGTTTGACTTGCCCCCCAGGCCCCATGCTGCACTACCCACCCAGACCCTACTGCTGATCAGGAAGCTTAAACAGAACAATTACTGTTCCAGAATGGAGTCCCGTCTATGGGCTCCTGTGATGAAAACCACAAACCTGTGGGTCCTGGACTCTTTCAGATGGAGAACTCTGCTCTTTAATTTTTTTAAAAAATGTCTTTATTTTATCTTGAGAGACAGAGACAAAGTGCGAGCTGGGGAGGGCCAGAGCCAGAGAGAGAGGGAGACACAGAATCTGAAGCAGGCTCCAGGCTCCGAGCTGTCAGCACAGAGCCCGATGTGGGGCTTGAACCCACGGACTGTGAGATCATGACCTGAGCCTTAGCTGGACACTAAACTGACTGAGCCACCCAGGTGGCCCTGGAGAACCCTATTCTTGATGGCCAGGTGATCTGGAGTAAGAGAGCGCCTGTAGAGCTGTCCGAGGTGCTGCCCTTCCCCCATGCCACACGCATGTAGTTCACAACCAAAGAATTAAATATTTTCCAGCCTGATCCTGGCTTTCCCAATGAGGGCCTCATACATCTCCTTTTTATCCTTGTATTTGGAAGTGACTCACCCTTGCCTTGATCTTATGTAGGCAAGGCAATTTTCTGTTGCCAAATAAGTGCCAGATAATAAGATTGCTATTTATTTAGCGCCAAGTGACAACTATCACACTAGGTGTGTGCATGTATTCTTTATGATCCTTATATTAATTCTACATTGGTATAACCCCATCCCTTTGCTTCCTCCTTCATGGCCCAGGCTATTACTAAATTGAAGCTGGATATTTGAAGATGAAGCTTGGGTTTTATAGGTGTTCATTCTTCCCACAGTTGTGCAGTCTTCAATTAAAATTTTCCATGGTAGGGACATGAATGTGATCACTGACATTGCTCCTCTTGGCTCTGAACACTTGCCTTGACATATGCCCATTGATCTCTCTTCCCACTCAAGAAGACCTTCCTGCACAGCTCTTGGCTTCTTCCTAGCATCTGGTCTCTGACCTGGCACTTCCTAACTGCTGGTTACATCTTGTCCTTGCAGGTACTTGTTGAAGCATATGTAACTGCATTTGTGTGTGTCAAAAACAATCATGTTGGCAATTTCATGTGGCTCATCCAACACTAGGGATCCAGTGTTCTTAGCTTGTCTCTTTTTGAACACTGCTGCCTCTAAATTCCCACAAGCTATTTCCCTGGCAAGAGGAGATAAAATGCTTGTCCATTCCCATCCTTCATCTCCCAACACTTGGAGGTTCCCCACTTTTTAAATGATCACTGTTATTGCCACCATCGAAGGCTGAAGACACTCCCTTTGTGTTAGGCCTTAGACCTCAGCCATGGTGTCTGAATGTCTTCCACATCCCCTTCTGCTAATACCTTCCATTATGTCAGCCAAGCAAGGAAGCCAACAAACAAAATCCAAACCAAATGTGATATCACATGACATAAAGGACAAACTTTGGAGGCACGTGGACCTATGTTTGAAACCTGAATCTGCAACACCTTAGCTGTGCATATAAGCTTTTCTATGGCTGCATAAGTAATTGCCACAAACAACACTGACTTATTATTTCTCAGTTTCCCTGGATCAAAAATCTAGACACAGCGGAGTTGAAGTCAGGGTGTTGGCTGGGACTTCTGTCTTACCTGAGGCTTGGGTCCTTTTCCAAGTTCAAGTGGTTATTAGCAGAATTACTTTCTTTGCTTGGTTTGCTTCTTCAAGGTCGGCTACAAAGAGACTCTTACCTCCTGATCAGGGCAGGCCCACCCTGGATCATTTCCCTTAAAATCAAGGCTTAAATGTAACTGATTAGGGACCCTACTTATATCTGCAAAATGTTGTCACCTGTACCAATACTTGTACCATGTCCACAGGTCCCACTCACACTTGAGGGATTCTACAGGGCATATGTGGAGGGAGCAGAAAGAATTTTAGAGCCACTTTAGGATTCTGCCTGCATGCTACACAACCTTAGGTAAATTGCCTAATCTCTCTAAGATTCACTTTCTCTACCTGGATAAAAAGGATGACAAAACCAGCCATATGGAGTTATTATAAGGACTAAGTGACATCTAATATGCTGTAAAAAGTGGCAGACAGTAGACACAAGCACATGATTTCCTTCCTTTTGTTCATCCATCCTGGAGTCTCTGTGATTTGAAATAATGTAGGAAACCATTTCAAACAGTCAAAATTGTGCCAGAAACTATAGCTGACTCTTGTTCATTGTAGTAGTTATATTCCATAAAGTCATCACAAATACTGAATTAGTGAACACTAAGCCTTTGCTCCAAATACAGTTGGTTCCTGTGAGCCACTCTCTGACCATAACATTTTCATTAGCTGGTGGAACTTTAAGTGTGTTTCTATTTGATATATACCAGGTGGGTGATTCTTTTCATGGTTAGACGGAGGCACAGGAGCCAGAGCCAGAAGCAGGTGCCCTTCCCCCCTTTCCCTTGCTGGACCTCTTTGGAGAGCATTTATCCCTTTCATACATCTCACAGCTTTTTTTGAGATACGATTAAAAGAGGTAGACTGAGTTACTCCTGATTAAAAAACCCATTTGCCTGTCACTCAGTACTAAGAGGTGAAATGTGATTGGGTGGCCTTTTGAAGACAAGGACTAGCCCCTCGGGTTTGCTGCAGACCCAGATTCCTGCCAGAGGAGCTTTCACTTGAACTTCCTGGACATGGCACTGTGGATGCTACAGATCCCAGAGTGGGCCGGCATCCACAGTGGCCGTTACATTTCCAAGAAGGTCGAAGAGGTGAAGCCCAAGTGGCTAGGGCTGGGTGTGGCTCGGCCAAGCAAAATGCTTTTTCTCTCTTTCTTTTGCATGTGGTGAAGGATTGCAAGCAGCCCCGGCTCGGGGTGGCTTTGAGACACGTGCCTGGTGCTCTGGTGGAAACCTTACACTGAGCCTCAAGTTTGGACACTTGGGACACGCTGTCTTTCAGTTCTGCCTTCCTGCCTTATGCTCATCTGCTTGCAAACCAGCTTTGCTGAGTGCCTGTCTTTGCGCCTCCTTCATTGCTGACATTGGAACCCTTCCCTTCTCGCTACTCTAACTGTGGCTCATTAGAACCTGGATAGCGACAGCTGCATGGGCTGGGCAGCAAGCCACCGCTGTGGGGTCAAAAATGGGGGTGGGCATTCAGTGTTGGGCAGCAGAGTGGTGCAGAGGTTTTCTGGGGCAGGTGAGCTCATGTGCTCCTTCTGTCCCTCTTCTGTTCCCTCTCCTTCCCCTGCCCCTTTTACTGAACCTAAAGAAAACAGAAACGAATGGTCTGTTTGGCAACATGGCTATTTTTGGGTACCAAGCCTGCCATCTGCAGGGAACCCTTCCGTATCATCAGTTGGCAGAACAGAGGAGAGCCGTGTGTTTCACAGCGGGTGCAGGGGAGCGCCAACTCTGCTGGGGGGGACCAGGGTATCTATCTTTTCCTTCATTAAGAAATCAAACAGCAGACCCAATTCTATATTTAGAAATCACACGTAGGTGCAACTGTGGGTGTGCAGGCACCAACCAACCCAGCTGGCACCACCGGCTTTCCTCCGGAGTGCCTAGTTGAATTTAATAATGGGGAAGTACGGAATCCAGAGTGAGTCGAAGGGAAGCTTTAGAGGCTTGGTGTAAAATTGATCCACAAGGGCTTTTTGGAAGTGGATGAGGGATTCGTCCCTGATACTTCTCATTCAATTTGGGAGCCAGATAATCAAGCACTTACGAAAAGCAAAAGAGAAATTGAAATAGGATTTAATCTGAGAATTTCTAGGCCCCACATGAACCACATCTTACAATAAGAATTACGCCTTTCCATTTCATGCCCAGTCAGTGAATATGATTAGTGGGAACCTAGTAAGTTCAGGGTGCAGGGCTAAAAGGGGTTACCAATTGTCTTCATTTAACAAAGTCCTGCTGGGCCTTAACCTGTGCCAGCATGATGCCAGGTGCCACCCCCATGAAGAGTAATGTCAGAGAGCGTCAGGTCCCAACGAGTGTACCATTTATCAGGAGACATCAAACAAAGTGAGCCAACAAAATGATTTACCATTTGGAGATAGTCCCTAAATTCACAGAATTTATACTCTTTTTAGGAAGGTAAAATATAAACCCGTGAGCTTTAAAAAAAAAAAGCAACCATCAAAGACAGTAACAGAGGAATGTATTGTCAACTGAATTATACAGACTCTAATGACTATAAAAATTCACCAAAAGAGATCATTATGAGCTGGGGACAATCCAAGAGATTTCCTTGTAGAAGTAGGTTTCGAGCCAAATCTTGAAGGGTGAGTTACTTTTTTTTTTTTGCTTCCTATAAAATGCCTTAGTGTCAAATGGAGGTGAATGGAAGGAGAGGCTGTGGCACCAGAAAGAGATTTCTCTAAAGCATTTTCTGATATCAGGTCTGAATGTATTTTTTTTTAATAGTTTATTGCCAAGTTGGTTTCCATATAACACCCAGTGCTCTTGCCCACAAATGTCCTCCTCCATGACCATCACCC